>NW_022198645.1:270614-335487 GCF_009176525.2 Contarinia nasturtii
ATTGAATCGATATGTTTGACGAAGTTAAGTTTGTTGTCGAAGATGACCCCCAAGTCTCGTTGTTCACTTACTCTCTTGAAGGTGTGACTGCCATAATGGTAAGTGTTTATGATTTGATCTCTCTTTTTCGATATCGACATAACAGAGCATTTATCCAGATTTAGATGCAGTTTGTTTGTTACGCACCAAAGTTTTAATTTGTCGATCGATGATTGGAGTTTAAAGGCCTCGTTCGTGTTTGTAATTGATGTTGCTAATTTCAAGTCGTCAGCAAACAGAGAAATGAAAATGTCATCGTCTTTGATGGCACTAACAATGTCGTTAATAAAAAGTAGAAATAGCGTGGGGCCCAAGTGGCTTCCTTGTGGCACTCCAGAGTTTACTACATACTCAGTTGATTCCATCTGTCCATATTTTACGAATTGACGACGATTTGACAAATACGACTTGATCCATTCGATTAAATTTGGTGGCAGATTGAAATTATGTAATTTTGAGACAAGAGTTGAATGATCAACTATGTCGAATGCTTTGCTGAAGTCGGTGTAAAGTACTTCAATCTGCTTATCATCGTTTAATGCTTTGATGGAGTAATGCGAAAATTCCAACAAATTCGATGCAGTTGAGCGACCTTTCATAAAACCGTGTTGTTGTGGAACAATTTTATCGGCGACAATTTTACTAAGCTCCAAATTGATTAAATATTCAAAAAATTTGGCGATCGTTGGCAATTTGGCTATGCAGCGATAGTTTTCGACGTTTGATCTCGATCCCTTTTTGAAAATTGGCCCGACACTGTAACATTTCCACTTGGTGGGAAAGTGTCCCGTAGCTAGTGATTCGTTAAATATCATCGATAGCGGTTTATACAATAAGGCGGCACAATTTGTGAGTAGAATGGGATGAATCCCATCTGGACCCACGCCTTTCTTCGTATTAATTTGCAACAGATTGTCGAAAACGGAAAATTCATTGAGTTTGAATTGATCCACGGTTGAGTTTGGTTGAGTAGGAATGTGGGCTGTCAATTGAATTTGAGACGGTTGCTTGGCGAAATTGTTTCGCATGTTGTGGAGTGACGCAAGTAGCAATGAGAATGTTGTGTTCAGCGTCATCCGTCATCCAATTTACAAGGGGTAAATTAAAATCACCCATTATAATGATAGTGTCGTTTTGACTCCATGGAATACGGTTTATAGCTGTTGAGTGGCATTTGTATATATCTGGCTGTGAATTTGGCGGAATATAAGCCGCATAAATGAAAACATTGAGTTATTATTATTGAGTTAATTATACTCAGCCATAGACTAGTGGTTAGCGTGCCAGGTTTGTGAGCGTGAGGACACGAGTTCGATTCTCGGTCAAATTTGGTCCGGTATTTTTCCACCGTGATTCGCTCAGGAATTATCAGTGGTTTTATGCGGAATAGATTTGGCCGGGTTTCGGGCTAGTGGAGTGCTTCGGAGGGCACTTAAAGCCGTCGGTCCCGTGTGTGTGCACAAAGAATAATGGGTTCAGCATAGACACACGTAAAATGGAGTGCCTTTACGTTAGGTTAGTGTCTTGGGTATGTCAAATATCCAATACGTCAACCGTAAAAAGGTAGTGCGACATCTCTGGTGAATATACCGGTAAACCAGCGATATGTGCATTCCTCCATTGAAATAAGAAGAGCCCAAAGCCATCTAGGAATGAATGGAATACTTGTGACTGTCACGATAATTGACTTGAGAAGAAAGCCCTGGTCACTGGCCCTGTACGGAGGCTAGTTACATGGCTGCTATAAAGTGGGCCACACCGTGGGAAGCATTCTCCAAGCAATCGAGTGACAGCACAAGTCGGGTCGTCATGCAATAAGTTACGAAACTTGAGCATCGAAGTGAATAACTCCCCGTTTAATCCAATAATCCAATAATCCAATTTACATTGCTATTGATACAATACAATTTAAATAAAACTAAATAAAAAATTGGAAAATAAAAAGAGTCTCCAAACCAGTTTCATTAGGCCATACAGTCGATAATTTGGTCTATCGTGCCAGAATTGTTGTCACTCACTTTAATGGTACGGCCATAGTTCAATTTATCGATTATGGGAATTATCAAGTTGTTGATCTCAGTGGAATGCTCAAATGGCAACCGACTTGTAACAAATTTTCAAAGCAGGCTGTATTATGCCATGTTGTATACATACCCGAAGAACGAGGTGTCAAAGGAGAAACAATTCGTGATTTTATGCCTAATCGTTTCAATGGCACCCAACATAGAAAATCACACACCTTAAAAATCGGGTTGAAAAGTCGAAAAAAGGATTTTTTTCACATTTAGTATAAGTTTGATCGTGAGTATGGCTATATTCACGTACCGTGGTCTTCGTTGTCGAAAACCTATGATTTAGAGGATGCCGAAGTTGACAGCCGCACAATTCCAAATCACGTAAAACTTAATATACCGAAAAACATTGATCAGTTCCACCGCCATGTTATAACATTACTGAAAAGATGTCATACAGTTACGAAAGCCGTCGGCGACGATATTGACGATAATGCTGCTCCAGAAGACAGACGGCGACGTCGCAGCAATGAACATATTTATCCGGTAAGCAAAACTCATGCAGAAGAATGCACATTCTCTGAATTGAGCTTAAGCTAAATTGATTGCTAATTTTTGGTTTCTAGTGATGGGACCCATGACGTTGTAGTGCAGCTACGTGCTGATGAACGTGTGGGTTATGTTGTTGATGATGATCAACGTCACGGTAAGTATCTTCGATTTTTCCTTTCTAATTTTATATGTGTTTTTTGCAGTGTTTCATATATCGCTATCAGTATCCGTAAGACAACTGAGAGGGATATATTACGGATACTGATAGCGATATATGAAACACTGGTTTTTCGCATTCAGATTTCCCTGTTGATGATCGCGTGGTTGAAGGTGTTGGCGACAATCCAAACGAAACTTGGATGTTCTACAATGGACACCGAATCTTGGAATTGATCGACATCGAGGAAGCACACGCAATGAATCAAATAGAAGTTCTCTGGACATTGGCAAAACTATCTATTGGGACAACAATAATTGGCCGCGCAACATCATTTATCTTAAATGAATTGCTATTTTATTTGCTATTTTTGAATAAAGCGATGTCACAGTCTTTTGGGTTTTAAGTTTCTTAAACTAATGTAGCGCAATGCCTTGCGGTACTATGTGAGTGAAGAATCGATTATGTATGCTATCGCACCATATCAAACAGATGAAATTATCAGCATGACCTATGGTACTCTCATAACAGAAGCGATGTATCGGCAAAATTTCCCAAGACGCAACTATTCAAATCGTCGCGACCGGTTTTATGGAATACGTTCTCCGTTAAACAATGCTTTTATGTTTTTGTCGACCGACGAAATTAGCAACCAACAAGCGATTAACCTTATTGGCCAGACCGCTGATCTACCGGTGAATGCTCGAGTTTCGGGTATTATCGAGCATAACATACCAAATGTTCCTCCAACGTGTTCGCACTTGATCATAATAGTTGCGACTAGACCCATCGCTGCTGTCGAGCAATTAAACGTTGGTCCGGGTTTCGATGGACGAGACAATTTCCATGGGGTAATTCCATAGTAGTAACGTAACATATACACGAGTCTTATATAGATACGTAACTTCTCTGGATAAATTGTGGATAAATCGTGGATACGTATGGATAAGTGGTGGATATGAGTGGATATGATGATAAGAACTCATGCAAAGGCGTGCGCGAGTTATTGAATTTGAATAAAGGCAGTTAGTTCTAAGCTGTTTGTCCGTTTAATCATTCCTTCCTTACACATTAGTAATAGAGTAAAAGTGAATGTAAGTATATCTCTAAATGGTTAACAAACATAATTTTCAATAATATTACGTAAGATCGATATAATTTCTACTCACTGATCTAATTTCTTTGTTGCGACTTGTCATTGTGACGAATAATAATAGAAAGAACGAAGAAATGATGCATACAGTACAACATTTCCATCGCACACACATAAAAGAACTTAAAATACTCTTAAATTATACAGTACCACGCTCAAGACAAACAAAAATGCCTTCATTCTGTGGAGTCTAATTTAAGGATGCTAAGAACTTGAAAGAACACATTGTATCCCACCAGCAAGGTGAAAAATATTCTTTCGCCTGTGGGAAAGAGTACACTCAACGCGGGTCCTTGTATCGACACATGAGAGATGTGTTGTTGTTGAAATCCATTGGCGCCACGGTGGGGATCAAAAAAGCGGTGGGGATCAATAAAAACTAGCGCGCTTCGCTAGATGTTATTATGGCTTTTAATATTTTGCATGGGATAAGGTAATGAGCGAATCGAGCGGTTACTCGCATCTGAAAAAAATCTTTTTAGTTTTAAAGTATTATTTGCATGCGGCCATAATGCTCTAACACGGTTATTGGCGATTACAAAGAGCTATTAGAGCTGAAAATAATATTCCTCGGTAAGGATCCACGCTCAAGACATATTCATTTCACAAAGCCAGCAGAAATGCACCACGCTAAGCGGATGTCGATAGCATTATACAGTATGAAAATATATATGTTTCTTTCCGAATTCAAAGTGTCGAAGAAAGATAGACGGCGCTTCCTTTTTTTTGTATTTTCGTAGTACGTTTTTACGTCAAAGCATGGACCCGATGCACAATACCACTGGAAGCATCAACCATTAACACGGTTGTTTTGATCGAAAATAATGAATAGATAGCTAGCTTGATCATTTCAAAATCTCAGCTGATATGATTTGATTTCACAAGGACTTTTTATTAATAGAAAATTTTGACACAAAACGATTACATTTTCCAAGTCAATTTTTTTTAAAGGAGATATGCACACTTATTTTTCTCATCTAATGATCAAAAACAATTTTCCAATTGATTGGTCTAGAATAAAAACAGCATATTACATTATATGTTACCATTTAATATGCTGTTTTTATTCTAGAGCAATCAATTGTCCATCATGCCCGTCTTCGTCATGGTCATTTCAAATTACAAATGAATTTGTTGACTGTGATAAAACTCTGTTTTCCTGTTTATTGTGTACCACGAAGAAGAAGATGCTCGCCATGCATTGCAGCTTATCAGTTCTGGCCGTTCTGTTTGGTATCACTGACATTATTTCCATTTGTATATATGACTCACAAAGTCCCACAATCCTTTTGTTGACGTGCAAGACCAACCGTTTCGGTGTTGTTATGTCGCAAATTTTTCAGTGCTAATTTAGCACTGCCAAGTACAGTATAATTTCATCAACGTAAATGATTTTCGGGTACGCAGTACCAATCCATATCAAATATCAACAAAATGTTGACGGTGCAAGCGGTTCGAATCAATTCGTGTTGACGGGCTTGATCGAACGCGATATGAGAAAATGTACTCAGATCGTGTTCGATGTTGCTCTTGCCAAATTCGAAGCTTTTTTGGGATCGCTGGCGTCACAAAAAATGTCATATCAATGCACCAGATTTTCTGTTGTACAGATCCGGCGCAAGCTGCTGTCTTGCTTTAGCGACAACATTTAGTGCCATCTATGGACGTGGAACTGATTTTTTACTCTTTTTTTGAAACGGTCATATTTTGAAGACAGATGAACCGATTTTCAAAGTTTGATGTTTTTTCTTAATCTATGGCCCAAGGGCTTTCCAACCATACATCAATCGCGGCGAACGGCCTTCCAAGTTGGGATTTGGAAATTACGTGTATATATAGCGAGTCGACTTTTCAACACACAAAGTGGTTTCGTCACTCGTGCGAACTGCCTTTCGCTGTGATTAAGTGCAATCGACAAAATGCTACCATTAGAAGAAATGACAAATTTTGGAGTTGGTTTTGATCTGGATCTTGGAATGGATGAAATAAGTAAAAGTAAATGATATAATTCGTTGTTATATATTATATTATAAACTGTGAAACTTTGAATTTATCAGATAATGAATCTGCTGAACTGACATTTACTCTATCTATAACCGACGTACAAGAAATGGCCATCGCTAACGGAATTAAACCACATGATATTTAATTTTTTATAAAGTAAAATTTAATTAAATAAAATTATGATACGCATTTTGCGACTTCAAAATCAAAAAATAGAAATTATGTTTCTTCTCTACCACAAAAAAGCCATTTGCTAAACACCAATTTTTTTAATGCAAGGATCATGCTTCCACGAACATGATCAGGGTCGCAACTCCCTAATGCAGAGTGTTTTTATGGTGTTTAATAATATAATAAATTATCAAAACTGGATAATTGGATTACAGGTTTTCTCGTTACATAAATACCAGCATAATTTCCGGTGCAGAAGTATGATACTTCTTCATAGTATCGTGTATGTTCATGCAACACAACAAGAAATGGTACCTAGGGGCAGAGCAGTACTAGAATAATCATTTTTGTTTAAAGTAATTCTATGTTGTGAGTAGTAATCCATATCGATTAAAAAACCTCTGTCGAGGTGAAGAACGAGCGATGAAACAAAAATTTGAAACACAAAATTTCTGATATCAATTTTGTGACGAAAATTTTTGATAGATAATTTTTCTGTGTGTTTCTGTGTAAGAGTTATGAGAAGCAAATTGTTATTGAAAACATTGATCTTTAATTTGGAAAAGTGTACAATTATCATTCCAAGTCTTTTATTACTTTAAGATTTTATATTCAACCAGTTTGTATCAAATGTGGAACAAAAGTGTATCATATAGCGAACAGGTGTGTATGAATGCAATATTGGCTATCTGAAATCAAATGAAATTAGACCATTGTAATTCTTAGGCGATCGGATTATGAGCTATTATATATAGCTATGAATACTATGATAAAATGACAATAATTACGTCTTGTTACTTTGAAAGTCATGAGTGAAAAGAACGATAACCCTACCCTCACTTGCTTTCTATATCACCTGTATATTTTTTTTGAGCTTCACGTTCCGAGCGACATCTCTATGTGCTTGGCATTGAACTCGCGATCCAAACGAGCACCAAAGGCAATTAAAACATTTTTTTTTTGGTGCGAAAAAGTCAAAAATGTCAACTGATTTTGTGTGAAGAAAAACCATGTGATATGCAACGTCCTCGCAGTTAATTTCGATGACACAAACTGTGCAAAGTAATTTCAATTTATTTTCCATCACAAATTCACCAAATACAAATAATAAATCGGTTTTTGTTCAATTTACACGGTATATCTTTATCGAGCGTAAAATGACAGACGTCACAACAAATGATTCCGTATTCAAACTTCAAACAACTAACATTCTACACAAACTTTTTGTTCTAATTTTCATGAGCACATAGAGATGGCGCCATCATGCAGTTTTTTACATTATTTGCCATTGTAAGTGATGGTAGCGATAACCTAAATGTGAGTTTGTATGCAACGGCAAAGTTTAAACGAAAGAATGGAATAGAGTGATATGGTAAAATAGTTTCAAAGTACTAGAGTTGACTATAACCACTAATAACTGATGCTTCGCAGCGGTAAACTTTTCATGGACTATGTTCAATCTTTAAAACGCCAAATTTCCATCCATTTTGAGAATTGGTTTTAAATTGATTTGTAGTGCCATAGGTGGAAATTTGGCGTTTTAAAGATTGAACATAGCCCATGAAAATGTTTACCGCTGTGAAGCTGTTAGTGTTGTTATAGTCAACACTAGTACTTCGAAACAGTTTTACCATATCACTTTATTGTTTCGTTATAAAATGAACACTGAATGACAGCTCATGATACCGTTGAATTTTACTACTACTCTGTGTACTTTGATTTTCATTTGCGGTTTTTTAGTCCTCTCTGGTAAGTTCTTAAAGTTGATTAAAGTGATTTAATTTCTTTTTTTTTGTTCAATATTTTTGAATCAATAAAAAAATAACCATCAATGTGGTGAAAAGTCAACTCACACTGTATTATAATATAATACACAGAATTTCCAAGTCCTGATCTAGAAGGCCCTTCGCTGTGACTAACCGACGCTATACAAATTTTTATTCTAAATATTTATTCACGACAGAGTTTTTCTTATTCGAATTTCCTATACATTAATTTTGAAATTGTGTTCGTACAGATCTTACATGTTTCTTTTCGTTTTAACTCTTATTTGTAATTTTTGATTTTATAGTCGCTGCACAGCGGCGACTCAACATTGTAACATGACCTCGCCGGAAAGGAAGAAACGAAAACTCGACTTTTTGTCAGACAAAGGTTTGAATTGTTTGAAAATAAATAGTCAATTGAAATTTTTATAACAATTTTTCATTCCGCTAGAATCGAGAGAAAAAACTGGTACCTTGATTCGTCGATCATTTGATAAGAAAAATGCGCCAAAACATCTAAGCATCTGTTCTCGCTGCTACGAGTTTTTTTATAATATGCCAGGAGAGGTGTCAGCTTCTGTGTTCGAGCACATGTGCGAAGAATCTGATAAAAAGGTGGATCTATTGACGAAGGCAATTTCAATATTGAACGATAAATTAGAAATGGAAAATGGTAGGTCATTTAGTGCAGTAATGCCACCAATACCATCACGTTCGCCATCAACACTTGCGTCGCCACCACCACCACCACCACCACCACCTGCTATGCAATATTCACATTCTCTGTTATCAACTCCATTGAAAAAATGCTTAAAACCAGTTGATCGGTAATTCATTATCGCAATTATTCATCTCTCACTTTTAAAAATCATTTAATTTACACATTTTAGAAAATATCACAAAGATACTGTCAAATCCAAGAATAAAGAAGGAAACAAAAATGGCAACGGAACAGAAGATTTGAAGAATGAATTAATCAACGAACTCAAGAAGGTTTTGTAAGTTCCACATTTTTTTTCTAAACATTTATCTTAAGGTATGTAACATATATTCATTTCGATTCATTCATTAATATTAGGGAGCGTCGTCAAAAAGCCACGGAAGAAAAGAACCTGGAAGAAAAGACCGAAGAAGTCGACAAATTCAAGAGCAGCAATGATGATAAACCATAAAATCTTGATCTATGAATGAATGTAATTGTCGAACTCTCTTGAGATTCAATTACTACGATTTAAATTTAATTTTTGTCATCAGAAACTAAAATAAATACATGCGCTGCAAAGCATAAAAGTTCTTCAATTTTATTTATCCTGAAGTTCAAGTTAACTTATTTCCATTGAAATATCGGCAAAACATATATTTTTGAATCGGCAAAAACATATAAATTGAATGTTTATTGTTAAAACACGAAAAAATTATATTTCCGCTATGTTTTTCACCAGGTGTTTTTCTATTCTATAATTTAAATTATTTCAGTGTCATGACCATTGGTTGTGATGCAATCTAAGACGATCTATTAATTCATTGGGATCTTTCTAACATTTATAGTCAATGCATTTATCTCTATTAAATTCCATGTAATTTATTTTAAAAGAAAAGATTTTCGAAACAATGGTTGAAATGGCGATGACACGAAATGAAAACAATAGAAGTGATTGTTATAGTTATGGTAGTATTTTTATACTTATACAATACAACAATCACTTCTATTGTTTTCACTACGTATCATCGCCTAACGTTATCCAAAGGACCTGAAATATCCAGGTGACAAAATCCAAATATATTGTCTGCTTAGAACCGAGTTTTCTAATTTGAAAAAGAAAAAAATAACTCGTTTTTTCACAAACCCGTGTAATGAATCCGACGATTAAAAGAGCCATTCTTTTTTCAAAAACAAGCTGAAAAGTTCGCGTTTTATGACCGACATTGTTTCGTGTCAATTGTGCAAGTGATTTATAAATCTTTATAATCACTGATTTATTCAAAAGAAAAAATATAAAAAGTACAAAATGTCTAAATAAGAACTATTGGAAAATCAAGCCATCGAAGTCGATGAGCTACAGCGCTTAATTTGAAACTTCTATAAAGATGGTGCAGCAAGCAAAACCAAGCACTATTTACGTGACAAAATAGTGACATTCTCGGAAATGATTTCTCAACGCCTGCGAAATATAATATGTGAATATACTTGGAATGTTTGGAAATATTTTTTTTTTTTGTTTTTTTTTTTTTATTTGTTAATTAGGTCTCATTTTTAACATAAATTGTTGAAAAAATTTATTTGCATCCAAAGAAAAAGTGATTCACTTTCTGGCTTATTGTTGTTGATGGGCAACATCACGTGCGAATGTACATTGTGGTGGTGTACGGATACGACGGGCTTCCTTCGATCTGTTACGCACAACTTTCGAGTGAATGGCGCATTAGACGCAGTAGTGCAACTTGGCGAACAATTTTGGGAGGTAGTAAGTGGTGTTGACTGTAAACACACATTAGAAACGCACAAATATATATTCTGAATTTAATATAGGTTCGCTTAATTGAGTTGATGTAAAATTCATAAAAAACACAATAAAAAAATCTCTTTTGCATGCATAAAATATAGCAGTGACCGGTTCGCGCATATTTCTATGCCTGATAGCTATGCTAAGCATAGCGGAGACGCAAGCCGCAACGCACCCGTCGCCATTCGATTCGAGCTATATCAACCCCCCCTGATGTCAAACAATGAAAAAAGATTCATAACATACAACACCATCTCTTGGTATGCCACATATCTGTTTTTTTCTCCACAATGTGGAGAAAGTGTTTACGTATACGTATACGTTGACATTAATAATCTGTCAAAACCATAAACACATTATTTTCATAACGCAATTTTGCGAGAGTTCCTATTCTCTGCAATTGTACCCGTTGTAATGACAAGTTCTGGTTTTGGTGAGTCGACTCCAAAAAATGTGGCTTGAAAATTTTGTGTTACCGCATAATTTGCGAGACGTTTCAAATATAACAGCGAAGGTCCAACGAATGTTTTTTCGTTTTGTATAGCTTCGATCAGAGTTTTATCTTCCTGTTTAATCAATTTAATACCACCTCGATCCCAACTGTGCTCAACTCTTTTGTGCTTGTAAATGTTTCCCGAAATATTCTGCTGGCATACATCGCACTAAACCATTTTGCGTTTCCTGTTTAAATTATAAAATAATTGTTGATATAAAGAATGTAAAACTGAGAGTAAAGAGCGATTGAGGTTAGAATATCACGAAAATGTGCATATGATTCTAAACGTTCTAAACTCATTTATTGGTTTTTTTCTCTCTGCTTTACATTTCTTGTTACTGTAAAATCACTTTTCAAAAATTTATGAAATCGTATTCAATCTAAACACAATAAAATCACAAAATAACTTACAGTTTGCACACAAAAATTTAATTTTTTTCAACTAATAGGAACTATCGCAAAATTGCGTTATGAAAATAATGTGTTTACGGTTTTGACAGATTATTAATGTCGACGTATACGTAACCACAGCTGTCATAATATATACGTAACTTCGTATTTTCACATTGTGGAGAATTTTTTCTGTTTCATTAATAATGAATCATTATTTTCTGTAATAAATAGAAATTTATTTATTTATAATTCTAATAGAATGAATTTGAAAAAATAAATAGAATCATTTATATGAAATAAAAATAATTCTAATTTGAAATAATACGATTTTGTTAGGTTCCCATAGAATGGTGTGAGTATTTATAATTTAGTTGTATTATTTTATATGCTTTATGTGTGTGTACAATGATTTTTAATTGATTTAATTTCAATTTGATTTACTTGAATGATTTTTAATACAATTTTTGTGTTGAAACTATAACATTCAAATACATTCCAAATTATTGAAATAAATTTGATTTTTGCATCTAATTCACACTAAAATCAGATGGCGCTCATTAGCGAGATTCGCAAAAAAAAGTCTCCAATCTCATATACGTCAACCCCCCTTGAGCTATATTGTATGCGCACGGTCGTCTGCATAAACGAACATGTGTATTGTTCATATAGAGTGAACGGCGATGCGTCGGTTGCGTTTGCGGTTATGCTTGGCATATCTATGCTACCTAGCGTATTTAGGCAAGCATAGAAATATGCGCGAACCAGTCACTGAAATATAGTATGTTTTGCATGCTTTAAATGCACAAAAAGACCTCTTAATGCAATACTCACAATGGCGTCTTACACTCTCAAGATCCGTAAATCCAAAAATTGAATGTGAATTCCTGCAAAAAAAATGTGTATAAAAACTTAACCACACTTTGGCACAAAATAGCGCTAAAAAATGTGTTGCGCATGCAAACAAAATAATCTCTTATTGCACAAAAAAACACTATAAAGAAACTCTTTTGCATTATTTTTTAATTTATTTTGCATATATATATTTTGCATGCTTTAAATACGTTAAATTTGCACAATGGCGTCCGACTCACTCGATATCACAAACGAAAAGAACGAAGAGAAGACAAAAATGTCACAACACAGCACGTCGTGTGTAAACAGAGCGAATATATTGTACAGAGTACAATAGTTGATCGCCTCACACTCACGGCGCTCTCAATGCTTTGTGTGTATTGAATTCATTTACGTTGAACGCGTTCATTTACAATACATAAAAAGCATTGAGAGCGCTGTGCGTATGAAGAGATGAAATATATATTCATTTGTTGTTTTGTTCTTTCTCACTTAAAAAAACCTTCGAAAAAACATCTTTTTTTAAATTAATTTTTTCTTTATGTTTTCAATTTTTTTTTGTAATTAATATAAAACACAACCCGCAGTGGCTATTCACCCACATTTAAAAAAAAAAGTGGAAAAATACCATTCCAAATCTTAGTTTTATGCTAACACACAAAACCATACTTATTTTTATATATAGAGATGTGTCCCTTGTGAACTAGGCATGCATAAAGAATGCGAATCGCAAATTCATAATGAACTCAATGCCAGTAAAATAAAAAATATATGAATGCCTGAGAATAGATGCCGAATATCATATATTATAATACAATTTTCATTCTTATTTTTGGAACTACATCAAAAATGAAATTGAAAAGCCATACGCTCGGATATCAAGAGACGTTATGGATGCTTTCCTGCGGTACATAGTTTTCCCAGAAAGACACCATAAGAAACCGATTATTTATGCACCGTCAGAAATAAAACTTATGGCAAAAGCAGGGAGTGTAGAAAAATTGAAAATATTTCAAAAACAATACACCTCATATGAAAACCATTGGGTTGTACTCAAGCACCGTGCAGAGTCAAAACTTAAATTTGTCGTCTCTATTTATGATAGCCTATATGGCATCAAAGATAAGGCCAATCAAAAGCATTGGGTAGTCGATAAGAGAGCACTCCAGGTTCTATATGGTACAACACCATATAATAATATAATCCCAGTGAAGACAACACAGCCTCTTGCGAGTGGTGCATGTGGCATATTTGCCATCGCAAATTTTTTCACATTATTGCTAGGTAAAAATCCAGAAGTGCAAAATTATCATTTATTGAATGAGGACGAGATGATAAAAGAGACACGACGATGGGAATGCGCAGACACCCTGCAAAATTATTTAAAACACGAAAAATTAAACTCTTCCCAACCGATCAGCTCTAGCCAGAGCAGAGAGCAAGTAAATAATAAGTTTTTTGTACTCACATTATCACAGTTATGTGGAATTACATTTGACAGATGACATGACAATGTCAAATCGATTCAATGTATCGAATTTGACAATGCACTTCGTACCACCATTTTGGTAATTTGATACCAAAATGGCGGTGCGAAGTGCATCACATTCTACTGATGTGGTGTTACCACCAAACGAAGTTGATGTGGTGGTACCGATAGCTCAGCCAATTGTTCAACAAACGCCGGCAAAAAGAGCGGTACGTTTTCACTCATTACCAACTCAGTCAGTCCATTTACCATCAGTAGCACCACCGCCGCCACAACAACAACAACCGGCACGTCGTATAACTACTCGCTTGTAATCCGTTCGGTTGGCTGCACTACCACAAACAACATCATCACGGTCGGACGATAGTGATGAAGAGCAGCTGGCCATTAAAAGGCGACGGTAAATATTCTTCACTTTTCTGTTCAATAGCGACACTATGACCAGTGACTACCCTCAAGTGCGGGACTGTGGCCGTTAGCAGGTCCAAAACAAAATCTTTGAAATTTGGAATCTCATTTTCGTGAAAATTCTTGAAATGTCATTACTAAAAATGAGAATACCTTATAGTACCATCATCAAAACCAATGACTATTGAGCAAAGTCTTGAATGAATTTTTGAACCCAATATTATTCGAGATAGGGTTGAATTGAAAAAGTAAATTAAAACTAAATTCTATTAACGAAATCGATTTTGAATTTTGATTACGCAGTATCGTATAAATGCCAAATGCAGCATTCGATCATTTAGATCTAGACTAACTGACATAAATGTGACGATTCCATTCACATATTATCAACAAGTCTATAAGGAATTTTACTATTTTCATAACCTAGCGATCTGATATTGTTTAAATCATCTCTCAATCATTTTTGAATTGAATCTCATGTAGTTCACTTAAAAGGAGTAATAAAAATAAATGGGGTAGTCTCAAAATTAAATCTCAACTGACATATCAACAGAGTGCTGAAAAACACATGCTCAAAAACGCAGAATGTAGCGGCATATGCATTGCGCCACATATTTCTATCTCGACACAAATGGAATATATGCAAAGTCACACAGTGGTATTCCGTGCAACACAAATATACGCGATGTCGTGTATGCTTACTCACACACACACAATGAATACAAGGTATACGGAACGCGTATATTTGTGCTGTCTGTGTGATTTTGATGAAGAAATATGTGGCGCAATATACATTTCTCTCTCATACATATTAAATAACATGTAAATTGCATGTGTGTTTTAACACCATCACTGGGCAACATTCTCATTATTTATGCTGAAAAGACACCGACTGCCACCAATGAAGCACGTCCACAGGTATGTATTTTCTTGTGCCACAGAATCATGATACAGGAATCTCTTTATGTTATCTACTATGCACCATTGAGTAGCGATATATCTTTGCATGTGTAAACAGTCCAGTGCTTGACTGTGTGTTCTCGCTATAATAATTATAATTCAATCCGCAATTGAACAAAAACTAAGCCTATGACATTACAAATGTTGTTTCACATCGACAAGTACAATCGATGTAAGTTCATTTAATCAAAACTTTTTCTTCGTATCAAAATAAAAGAGTAACAGCGAAGCGTTTGCAATTTCTTTCACGTTTATGTGAATAGAATTTAGGAGATAACCTTTCCGACCTACAATCAACAAATATCGGGCCGGGTTTCTGTATTATATTCTCTTCGCACGAAGTATGTGCCGTACAAGGAACAATTCATGTTCAAAGCAACAATGGACACCAAGAAAGAAAAGAACAGTGATGGTTTTTTCCTATCTGAATAGCGCTAGCTATTCGCAGCGCCTGTACAGCATTGCTGCCCAGATGCTGAATCGTAGCGGTTGCCGCACGCGCAACACACTTCGTTTGTACCACACAGAGCATATACGTTCGCGTTCGTTCTCTGTTCGACATGCGTTTGTATAATGACTATGGTATTAGTGTATCATACTCTGTTAGCTCACTGGTTACTTAGACTATATGACAATATGTTGTGTGGTACAAAATGCGTGCGGCAACCGTTTCGATTCAGCATCTGGGCAGCAATGCTGTACAGACTCTGCGAATAGCTAGCGCTATTCAGATAGGATCATAGGATAGGACCACCACTGATTACAAGCCACACCTCCAACATTAGTTATAACGAATCTAGTTCGCAAACTCTTCAATTTTTTTTTTTAAACCCAAAGAAAAGAAATGTGAATTTAATTCAAATAAAAAACATTTTGTTTATTTTTTATTTAAAAAAAAAACTGAATTTATTCGAAATATAGTCTCAATTTGAGCAGAAATTGCCAATATTAGTTCATATATACCGGCCGCCGCCACCAAATTTTAAAAGGAAAATCTCTAATTATACACCGAAAGTAGATGTATTTTTTCTTTTTTAAGTGCTGTCATTGAATTTATACACAAGTATGTGAAAAAAAATTGTAATTGAATTCGTGCTGTACCGATGAAACCGTTCAAGCGACGTGCTTTTGTAATTGCATGCACAATCGAACTCGAACTGCAGACAGAAATAAAGTCAAAAATTCACAGTAAAAAAGTTTGGGTGCATATAAACCATGAACATTTCCGATATACCGGCTTGGTGGATACTGGTTTTTTTAAATCGAAACTCATGTTTCGCACTTGTTCGAATGGCAAGCTGTATGCAATCGGTATCCATTTCAAGCTATCTTGTGCACTGTTGATGGTGTAAAAGAGGTCTCGGATCACGGAGGTTTTCTCATCCGAAATTATTTAGGCGAATCGATTACAAAAAAGGCACCGAGATGTGTATTTGGGTACGTTAAGATCTCCTTGTATTTATGATGTTCTTGTTCGACTGCAGTCGTATTGTTCAACTGCAGTACTCGGTTTGGATAAAGAAGCGATAATATTACTGCCTAAAATGATAAAAAAATAAAATGCACATATAGTTGAAGAATTGGACCAAGTAAAGGATTACTTGCAAGATACGGGTAGCAACACAGAACCGCTACGGCCGACCGTATCTCACAACGATGAAATGAGTGACGCGTTGGAAAGGGCGTGTCTTCACTTCCATCTGAAGACGTGGTACGTCCATCGTCATAACAATCTGAGCGAGACAGATTGGAAAAAACTGAGCGAAGCCATGAAGAAGGACGGCCTATCCAATATTATAGTCCACCAACAAGGTAATACCGCCACTATTATACATTCGTGTGAACGCCCTTCAGCCATTAAATGCCGTTGCATTTTTTATGGGCCTTTGTGCCCCCCCCATCATTCGGCAAGGCAAGCAAAATTTAAACATGCTTACAGCTCCAAATTCTATGGAATTCTTCCGTGAAATTTTTCAAACATTATTGGAATTTGGAGGTGACTATACTTCGATGAAAGTTGTCAAAATTGGCGGTAAGCGTTATTAGGCGTATACTTTCGACTTAGTCCGTTGCAACGGAAAACAAGTTTGCATAGAATGCAGCGCCAACTGTATGTGAATTTCATTTTTTATCGTTTTAGGCAATAAATCTATGGTTTTCTTAAGGCTTCATTATTTATTTTGGATTTTTTCTTTTGTTTATATAGCAAACAAACAGAAGAAGATGTCATCATATCAATTGATGGTTTCGATTCAATGACACCAGAAATAAAGGAGAAATATATACCAATTGGTAGAGTGAATGGAATAGGAGTCGATGGTAATGATATCGGCTCAATGCATATTATTGAAGTGGTAACAATTGATCATTATGCAAACCCGTATTCTGAAAATATAATAAACGAATCGACTATACGCTGCGTGCACACTGCACATGCTTTAAACGAATCTACCAACAAATTTAAAGTACTGATGATTAGTATTTCAATAAAATTCGACGGTAATAGTTGCGGACTCGCAGTGGTCATTGCATATCATCCGTTTCTGAAGTCGTCGATGTGGTTTTTCCAACCAATAATTAAACGTCATCAAACAACTAGTCTTATCAAAAATGTACAAATGTATACACACACATACATGTGTATATACATAAATTAGATTTACAAAAAATTTCCATAACTTTTTTTTTCTTCTTCTCAATAATCTTAGGACTAATACGTTTATTTTTAAGATTTCTTTTTTTAAATTGAATTGAACAGTTTAAATCAATGTGTGTTTTTATTTTGTGTACTCGTGACATTATTAAATGATGTTTGTTTGGAAAAAAACGAAATATGTTTTACCAATGTGTGAGATGAGATGAATTCAAACTTAAAACTATTTATGATTTTTTTATTGAGACTGAGACTCTGTTTATATTGTTTCAATCGATCTTGTGCTATACGTCGTTTGCATTCAATTTCTTCGGCCGTACATTTTTTGCAGTGAAGTGAACGAAAACCAAACCATTTAGCTAATTTCACTTACCGAACGAATCGGAGCAAGCGGAACGTTCCGAAAATGGTTTACACTGTTTAGTCGTTTGCATGTACACATACGTTGCAATACAAACCATTCTCGGAACGTTCACACAAAACGAAACCAATTCCGAGATACCGCTCCGAAATTGGTTTGTATGAGAAATGTCAAACCGGTTCACTTCACTGTTATGTAATCATCTGGAATATATCTTTAGAATATATTGATAGGAGAGTATGTGTCTTCCTATTGAAGTAATATACATAATGTATCATCATCAACATCAATTATAAAAAGGTGAAAAAAGGTAAAAAGATTTGCTATGATGATCGATCTTATACCGGGGCCGTTTGTTCCTATACCGTATTTGAAGATATTAAGCGCTACTTTCATATTTCGACCATCAGCTGTTTGCAACCAAGTAAAAATATTTTCATAAAGTGTTTGGCAGCTGAGTATAGATTATACTGAATACTACGGTAGTGGCGCTTGTTGTTTTTCAGTTAAGACGTAATTTGGGTACGATCCAACCACTAAAGGTATAAATGAAAACTATATAAATTTCGAGTGTAATTTTTTGTAGTAAAAAACTACATTTAAAATATAGATAAATATAGGATTTTCTAAACGAAATTCAATTGAAAATTCGGCTAATAAGACTTAAAAAAAAAAAAAAAAACAAAGGAGGTTGAAGTCATTTCAATTGTGATTTATCATCAAATATACCTCATTCTAATATGCCATGTTGCTTGCTACAAGCAGCTTACTTGCTTGCGTCGCCTCTCACGCGGCAAAAAAGCATGCGGACACATACATCGCATAATAGGTACGTATGCCTTGTATGTGTCCGTATGCATACTTGCTTGGTTCAAAAGTTCAGATATGGAGCTTATTTCAAATGAACATGAGATTGGCTTACGCACCAAGGAACTTTGCATTGATGAACAGATGTTAACAACACGAAACAGATTATTCGCGGATAGAAAATACATCAACTATTAAAGCGAGCCGCATGTTTGTTTTATTTTGGAATATGTTTAGTTGTTGCTCAAATATTCGTTAGTTAAAATCTCTGCATGTAATTCCGTGTTGCTTACAAAATCTGCACTAATTAATTATGTAAAAAAAACTATCAATTATTTTTTCTGCCTTACGTCTGACATTTTAAACATCGATTCTTTATCATAAAAAAAAACACTAAATTATAAATCTGAGTCGTTTGACAGCGTGGGTGCGTTCAATGTGAGTTTTTCATATTAAAATTTCAGACGTAAAGCGGAAAAAGTAATTGTTAGTTTTTTTTACATAATTAATTAGTGCAGATTTTGTGAACAACACGGAATTACATGCAGAAATTTTAACCAACGAATATTTGAGCAATAACAAAACATATTCCAAAATAAAACAAACATGCAGCTCGCTTTAATAGTTGATGTATTTCTATCCGCGAATAATCTGTTTCGTGTTGTTAACAACTGTTCATCAATGCAAAGTTCCTTGGCGCGTAAGCCAATCTCATGTTGTAATTATAGACGTAAAATTATTTGTTTAGTGTATGTCTAGCTGCAAGGTTTAATATAGTTTTCTGACATAATAGATATTTTCCCATCAGCTCTCGGAATAATAGGTTATAGTTTTGCACGTAATAAAAAACTATTATGATAAGTTAATAATAATAAGCATTTCCACCAATATCGTTATTAGGATCAGATCCTAATAACGTTATTATGATTTTACAGTGACCGGTTCGCGCATATTTCTATGCCTGATAGCTATGCTAAGCATGGCGGAGACGCAAGCCGCAACGCACCCGTCACCATTCGATTCGAGCTATATTGTATGCGCGCGGTCGTCTGCATAAACGAACATGTGTATTGTTCATATAGAGTGAACGGCGATGCGTCGGTTGCGTTTGCGGCTATGCTTGGCATATCTATGCTACCTAGCGTATTTAGGCAAGCATAGAAATATGCGCGAACCGGTCACTGTGATTTTATTAACTTATCATGATAAAATCATAATAATGTTATTGGGATTACATCCTAATACTTATTATGTTTTATCATAATATTTATTAGGATTCATCTTAATAAATACCGTGTTCACTTCAGCTAAAAAAGATTTTTCAAAAGATGGCGCTACCTCAGATTAAGATGAATCCTAATAAATATTAGGATGTAATCCAAATAACTTTATTATGACCTTATCATGATAAGTTAATAAAATCATACTAACATTATTAGAATCCGATCCTAATAACGATATAGAACATAATAATTATCATCGTAATAAAAATATATTACGATATCGCAAAACGCAAAACGCAAAACTATATAATAGGTTGACTGAAATTTTTATGCTCAATTGAGCCAGATCATATATTGATCCGCAGTGTCCTTAAATCATTGCGTCCAATATATGGGGCATAAAACGTGAAAAGTAATTTCTTTGATAAATTCAAACTTATTCCAGTTCATCGCTTGTTATTATCAGTTTATATCGAAATGAAGTCGTTTTATCATATCTATGGATTTAACTCAAACATTGATTGGAGCGAGTGTGTGTAATTTATACTTTTACCTATTCTATATCCTATTCTTTCTTTCTTCCGTTTTCAAAACTATTTTTGTTGATGCATGTAATAGCAACATAAGAACGTTAAGAGGTAAAAATGCATTTGAAAATGAATTTTGGAACTTCGTTACATGCTAGGTTACATGTTTATAAAATGATTGGTCTTCGAACATAACTCATTGATTCTTAGTTCAGTTGTGTTTTGTTCTCTCATCTGGATGTGTTGGAAAAAGATTTTTTTTTTTAATTATGGAACATATTCGGAATTTTCTTTTATTTTCTATATTTCTACAATATTTCGAAATATTCAATCTGAAAGTTCGTATTTGTTAAAATACGAGGAGTCTGATAAATATGTTTGAAGAATCTAAATACTTCATTATCGAATGAAGTTGCACTCAATCATTCTGTAAATGCAACAAAATACCATTCAAAAGATCATCCAATCATTAAGTGTTATTAAATTTGAGACATGTTCAAGTTCAAAACATCAATTGTTCAGTCTTATGAACTTAGTTGAACGCAAAAAGTACTTTAAACGATGCACAAAATATGAATTAGATGGAAATCGACCACAATATTTACAAATTGTTGATATGCCACTCAATGGCCACGAGTGGCCATGGCTAATGATGTTTAACTTTTTATCTACACAGTGTTTATAAATAGGAAAACCATTTCTTCGGTCATATGAAACTATGCATTTTCATGTAAATAATAAGTGCAATTTCGGCACAAACATTACATTACATAAAAGCACCACTAATCGCACAAGAAAGTTTCGTTATGAAATATAGTTGAAAAGAATTATACAAAAAAAAAACTAAAGTATGTTATTCGACAAATGCTTACGTAAGCAATTACATTATTGTTTATGGTTGAGTTTGAATACCTCGAGCTATTTACATGGAGAACAAGCATATTCGATACGAAAAGAATGATTTAAAAGAAAACGTGCTGTGCACACCGTCCATGTGTAAAAGATTTATTGAAGATAGATCCGAAATTCGAAACAAAATCTTCCAAAAGCAATGTATTTTTCTCTTAAATTGAATCAAAGAAAATATGTTTTCCTCAAACAGGTATCCACAAATTTTTATTTTACAACGAATACATAGAATCTCGGACTTGTATTTTTCGTTTTGAAGTCATCTTTTTCTACATTTATCTAATGTTTAATATTTCTTATTTACTAATTAATGTTTTCTTTATTGAACACGAATAAGTGATGAACAAAAGAAACTCCAATATTTTTATGTAAAAATTATGAATTAATTTTGCAGTATGTGCAATATGCGCTAAATTCGCTTCGTTTACAACTCACGGTGAGTGTGTAACCATGACGTTGGTCATGTCCACGACAAAACGGGAAAAAACTATTAAACTTAACTTTATATTACTTAATTTGGAAACACAGCAGTTTGAAAATTCAAACGACAGTTTCATTGTGTACTTCATTTAAGTTGCATTGCAGACAGAGTTTCGAATTTTTCAATTCCAATTCATTCAATTATAATTACCATTAGTTAATGTAAATTGAAATTTTCAATTTATTTTTTTCAATTCATTGAATTGAATTTTCAATTACCATTTACATTCAAATTGATAAATGAATTGAAATTTATTTCAATTGCGTGAAGTTGCAGAGATTGATGCCTTATGCGGCATTTGTGCATAGCTAATGTCAAAAGTGAGGTTAATATTTGAATGCGCACATTCAACAATAACGGTTGCTCGTTGCTGTGTCAATAAGTTTAAAAGAAATCGCAGCAATGAAAACAGTTTCAAATTTTAATTTTTTTAATTTGTATATTAATATTAAATTTTAAATATATATACATTTTAATTTACATTCAAAATGTTATTATAAATGAATTGACGGTAAAAAATTGAAAACAATCGAGAGTAGTATTATGGGAGCCAACTAGAATCTCTGCAACTTCACGCAATTGAAATGAATTTCAATTCATTTCTCAATTTGAATGTAAATGGTAATTGAAAATTCAATTTAATGAATTGAAAAAAATAAATTGAAAATTTCAATTTACATTAACTAATGGTAATTGATTTTCAAATAAATGAATTGAAAAAACTAATCATTATTTCAAACTCTGATTGCAGATTTATTTTTTCAACTTGTAGAATTGGTTTTTTGTTATTGAGTTGTAAGTGTCATTAATATTTTAAGTTCGAAACTTTATTTCTTCGAATTTGTGTAAAAACATACCTATCGTTTTATTATTCTCAAAGGTAAAAAGAGTCATTATTTTTACAAGATTTCATAGTGGATGAACGTAAATTCAGTGCACAAACATTATTCGTTTCAATATAAAAAATCAGCATTTCGCTGAATGAATTCTTATAAAAAATTGCTAGATTTATACCGTATAAATATTTCATTAGTCAATGTTCAAGGGCGTCGCCAGAGGGGGGCAGGGGGGGGGGGGGGAGCCCCCCCCCCCCGCCAAAATTTTTTGAATTTTTTAAAAACCAACAACAAAAAAAAATTTTTAGAGAACCGATTAAATAATAATCGAAAGAGCTATTTCACATTTCAAATTTTACTCATTTTTTTTTTGAAAAATCGATGACATCAGTTCGTTGGATCATTTAGAGTCTGTTTGTAATTATATAAACATTTGTTACTGAATTTATCAAACTAACGTCTCAAAACAGCGACAAAGCAAAGTATAAAACTTACATTGTTTTGTTTATATGAGGCATAAACATCACAATTGAAAGCGATAGCCAACTCTTTGCATTTATAGATGAATCGGTTGTTTTCTTTCTTCACATATGTGTTTGTTTTATTACCAACGAACTGATGTAAGGGATTTGTTATTTTTTGGGTTTGTTTGCAGTAGACTTATCAAAGTTATTTTTTTTTTATCAAAATTAAGTATACGTGGCTCCGCACAACAATGCTCGCAAACCGTCTCACAGGTAGCTAACTGTGTAACAATAAATATGAATAACACTCTAAAGTTTAATTCATTACAGGTCTTTGCATGTTAAGCATTCACCGCGAGCTTGTAAAAGAAAATAAAAACAAGATATTGAACGAAGTTTTGGAAAAGTTCGCATCAGATACAAGAAAAATATTGCTAAAATAAGAAAACATAAATGCATAATATAATATGTATTTTATATCTATAATATATATATATATCGATTTTTTGAAAAATGTCATCGTTTTTTGAAAAAAATGTCCTCGTTTTTTAACTGACTTGCCGCCCCCCCCCCCCCCCCCCAATGTCAATGTTCGTGATTAATTTCCAAAACTGTTTTCCAGTGTCGGACTCAAAATGGCCAAAATCACGGTATTAACAACTTTCATATTCGGTTTTGTTGGTGCATTTTTAAATTCCGACAAATCTCCACAATTAGCACCAATGCCTTTGTCTCATATGAATAAGGTAAGTTTCCAAAAAGATTAACATTTTCACAAAAAATAAATGTGTTGCATTTTCCTTTGTTCAGTGGTTTTTGGTATGGTGTTCAGTCGCCTCAAAATTCCAATTGAACACCGAAACAAGACTTGAATCAGATGATGAAAAATATAGAACATCTCACACCGATATTCTTACTATTAACGATATTGATGCTACGGGACAAATGCACAGTTAGAAAATATCAGCCGACGCTATACGTAAAACCGACTGGTACGTGCGCTCATACGTTTTGCATCTAGTGACCATACGATTTTTCGACTGATTCGTTACTCTTTGTGCGTATCTTCGCTCAGTCGAAAATTCGTATGGTAATAGAAGTAAAAGATGTAAAAACGTATGAACGCACATACCAGTCGGTTTTGCGTATAGCCTCGGCTGATATTTTCTTTCTGTGTGAATGTTTCTCCAGTACCTAATTGTACTGAAAACAAAACAATATTGCATTGTAAAATTTATTGTGAAACAAATTATTCTTTTATTTTCAACATACACTTACCGGTCTTTAATGTTTCTGCTCTCTGGTTTATGGTATGTTTGCTTTTGAAGCATACAATGACAACGGCTGCAAAACATTGAAGTGCAGAACTCATCCACATCCACTAACAGTACATAGTAGTCGTTCAGAATAGCGATAATGCCTCTTATTGGCGTGCGTAGATGTCCTCTTATGAGCGAATCAGCGGCAAATCTTGCATCGCCTACCGCACAAATGATTGTTCGATCCGCACGGTTTTCGATTTTCTTCGTCAGACCGGTCATTTCCTTCGCTATGACATGACACATTTTCTCTCAAATTTGCCTTCATACGTATATTTGATCGGTTGGCCAATTGATTCGTTTGACAATAAATTACCAAGAGGTATTGATGTTCTTCGATATTATTTTCATTTTGAGGGCATCAATGACACAGCCAAAATATCAGATACGACTATTAAAATTCATCAAATCTATCGGACTGTTGGAATCTCAACTATCCACTTGGAATCGATTCGAACGAAAGTGAAACGTATGATAGCATCAGTTAAATTAGTCATTGAAACTAGAAGAAGCAAAGTGTATGTATGAATGAGAAATGTATATGAATAAACGCTACATTGCCGAAGTATCATAAGCAAAAATAACATGTTCTCTTTTTGGAATATTTTCAATATTTTTTTTTCTCTGTTTGAATAAAGAAAATTGAAATTTACTCAAATCAAAAGAAAACGAAATGGACAAACCAATTGAAAAGACAAGAGAAAAATTAAAATTGAAAAGAGATGTAAGCGGTCACAGCACAGAGATGACAAAGACCGCACCACTGTCATTTTCTATGTAATTAAAAAAAAGAAAGAAATTGAATCCAAAGCAATAAAAGCGCCTCTCGTGTACGATCATTATATTGGCTGATTCCATTTATGAACTAGTTAACTAACTGACAAAGTTATACAATTACGTTTATTCGTTATTTTCACGTGATTAATTTTATGCTAAATAATGCATCATTTTTCCTCATTTCATCTAACTGCAAATCAGTGAAGTGAACCAAAACCAAACCATTTCATTGGTTTTACTTACCGAACGAACCGGAGCAATCGGAACGTTCCGACAATGTTTAGTATACACACGACCGTTCAATGGCTGTGTGTGTATTAGTGTGCATTGCTATTCACGTAAATATACGTCGCCATACAAACCACTCTCGGAACGTTCCGGTTGCTCCGTTTCGTTCACACAAAACGAAACCAATTCCGAGATACCGCTCCGAAATCGGTTTGTATGAGAAATGTCAAACCGGTTCACTTCACTACTGCAAATTTATCCTCCTCAATTTCGTCTGCTAATCGGTTTCTGGTTACAGCTCTTAAAATTATTTAAGTTGAAATTGAAAAGTAAAAGATCTCTCTAAAACGATTCTCGATTCATTCTAGAAGAAAAAAAATATGATGGCAAGATAAGTTCAATTTGGTTCAATTCATTTGATTTCCGGAATTTAAATTCAGACTCTCATTTTTTATGACAATCACCCTTTCGTTGTTGTTGGTGTTGTTTTTCTTTTTTTAAATAAAAACATCACTAACGTGGAGGACTGCTCGGCTGTATTCCCGATACAAATAACATGGCCGTAGACATAGGTAAGTGATATTATTATATTATTAGGTCCATCACTTTTTCTATTATTTTTTAAATTGTACAATATTTGTTGTAACAATGAGCACCAATATGGTCTATTATTTTTCAGCTGCCACTGACCAAGGCGCTGAGTTAATTCCAGACGAATGCAATCAGAACTCTACAATGGACGAGACAGTAAGGAATTACATTCATTTAATGAATAAAGTTTGAAATTTCTTTACAAATTTTTTTCTTCCACAGGCACCCACAGTTGGATTAAAATTTTCTCCATACCTGGACGCAAAAAAATACAAATATTTTTTACACATTCGTAAGGCTTCTAGTTTTCATAAGGCTTTGGTTGGAATTTATGAATATTGCGGTGGATTTCTCATTAGCACATCTGTGATAATACTTATTTTTTTATTGAAGGAAAACACCTTAATTTTATTAAAAAAATATTTTCAGGTGCTAGGGACAAAAACTTGACTTTATCGAAACCCCCCATTTAATCTCCATAGACGACAAAGAATTATTTAGTTATAGTTCAAGAAAATTTCATCAAAGGATGCAAAAAGTGCATCTTCAAGAAGAATTAACAGATAATCGATGCATGGTTAACCCTAATTTGATCTAATCATTTTACTGCACAGGCACCATGTCCAATGTACCCACCAGGGGTGCACCGCTGGTATATTTGGAACCCCATACCGATTTGCGCACCCTTAAATTGTGCGATTTGAATTGAAACATTTCAATTTTTTAATTTTACTTGTTCCATTATTTTATTTTCTCATAAATGATCTGCTCATATCTGTTTTCTGATTAAGATACAAAAAAGTGAAGTTATTTGATTCATTTGCATCCTGGTTTTTTCATTTACTTGGAATTTTATTGTTAAAAGTGTTTAGAATGTGATCAAAGTTGGACTTAAGCGCCGATTTTTTTATTTTTATCAATCAAAACTCCGTATCATGTTTATACAACCATCAAACAACCAGTGTCAGAAGCATGTAATCGATCAATTCGTCTAACTTTTACTGTATTTGATTCGGACCTAGTCGATAGCCACTCAGTTTTTGGAGTGTTCAAATCATGCAAGCTTATGTCTGCGGCGTTAGAACCATCACGTGTGATCGCTCCAGATAATTCTTTTCCATCTTTTTATTCGTGATATTTAATGAATTTTCTTAGCACTTGTCCAGCACTAGATTTAAATTCAATTCGCTTGGTGAAATATTCGCTTCTCTTACTTTGTTCCAAGACTTGAATCCAATGTCGGAATATGATGGCGTTTTATTTTCAACCAAAAGTATGTTTTAGCGTAGATGGCGCTGATTTAAATGGACATTTGTATGTATAGACGGTGGCGCCACCCTACTCAATTAAACACTGAACTACAGCGTTTCCAATCGTTGCTTGAATCCAAAGCTTCGGAATCCTATGCCAAGATTCGTGACGAAACATTCACTTTTCTTGCCTCTTCTCTATTTTACTTTTTGCTCTTTTCGACGTGGTTCATTCATTCTTTTTGCCAGAATACGATCAGGCAGATGATAGTTTCCGACGGTACGCAATGCCTTTTGCTTGCAAGTGAACATATTTTAAACTGGCGACATCAACGCATCAATTTGCAGCGACACAACATAACGACAACATCGATTCAATTAAACATTAACTGTAACACATGAATTGTAATAGCTGATTTTATAAAAGTTTTGACTTCAAAATGGAATTTTTAATAGTCAGTTTGCAAACTTCGAATCAATATTTCGTGAACACTTTATTAAATCAATCTAAAATAGTATATTGCACAAAAACCGTGATGCAAATAAATCTTTCTATACAGAGCCTTGTTTTGAGTTAAATTAACGTAAATTGATAAAGCAGAACATTTGTATATATTTTTGATTTTTTTTAAATCCAAATCACAAGCATTTTCTCTTAAATTAAAAAAATAGAAATTGAATTAATTTTCCGCCTATACACTTTCAATTCAAAATAAACTCGTCAATAACTTGGCAATAAAAAAACAAAATTTTGAAATTGAATTGAAATTAATTTTTTCTTGGTATTCAATATCTAAATAAACTATTTATAAATTTTTTGTATTACCTTGGCTGACTAAATTTTCGGATGATGACTAAAAATGTTTTGAAAAAAATTATTCAAATCTATATTTATTAGTCTAACGCTGTTTTCTAATTAATATGGACTTAAATCATTCGTGCAAAAGCAACATTTTTTTTTTAGATAACTCTTTTAGGCGAAAATCCATAGCAAATTGAAGAATCTTTTCTCAGTCAAAAACCCTAGCAAAATGAAATAATTTCTCTCCCATTTTCTCCTTGATGACCAATAAATCTCCAACAAATTAAAATAGAGCTCATTTTCAATAAAAAATCTCCATTTTTAAACTTCAATTCAATGAATGAATTTTTTTCTAACACTATTTACTTCGTGTACAATTAGAAAACGAATAAAAACAACGAAAGCTCCCCATTTGCTAGACGCACGATTGTTATAAAACGTACCAAAAATCGATAACATAAGAAATAAAACAGTTTGAAATAGATAAACCAAAAATGATAATGATAAGGAACAATCGCTATATTTATGAGATGAGACTCTTTGATATCTTTCATTTTAAATCGTTAAGTCGATCAAATTTCGTAGCAATACTGTTCAGTGTTTTCTTTTTATATTTTTTTGAATTTACAAAAGTTAAATTTTTTTAAAATATGGTGCGTTTTAATGTTATTCGTTCTTTTGATGTTTGGCGGAATGCTTGAAAGAATAAATTGGAAATTTCGGAAAAATGAAATATTTGTGTGTTTGTATGAGAAAGCGGGAGCGTGTTATGAGAAAAACCAAATAACCGGTGAACATGTGTATTTCAGTTGATTCGATTTGATCATGAAATCGTTTCTATTCTTTTGGATAATATTTTTTCGGTCAATCAAAAATTACAATCAATTTACTTCTCTACTACTTTCAACTGAAAACTGAAATATATGCTTATTCAAACGCGTATCCGTTTTACTATCTTCAAATGCACAAAATTTTATTTAAGACTTGAAAATGGATTTTCAAAAGCTTAAAGCACACTTTTGAAAGTATATGCATGTTTTTGTATGCAGTTTGAATTACGCAATATGTCCTTTTATTTTCCATGCAGAAAAAAACTAAAAAAAATTACCACAAATGTGTTCTCTCAAACTGATTTGCCTTTTTTGATAAAAAAAAAACAATTCACATTTCAATTAATTTTTGGTTTTTCTTAAAATACAGAGCTGCCTATTGAGGACGATCCATCTATAGTGTCAATGACGAACTCTGCCAAAATGGGAACAATAGCGAAATTGATTTGGATGACGTCATTAGAACTTCTAAAATTTAACTTCATTGCAATATGTTTAGAAGAATAAACAAACAGAGTTTTTCTCTGTGCACTACGCTACGATTCTACTAAACAATTCCGAACGAAATATACCTTTTGATTGGAAATGGAATTGTCTACAATGAAGTGATTTGAGACTATTTTTTATATAATTTCGAACGATCGCACTGGCAAAAAAATTCAACAGCAGGTCTGCATTTTTAAGATGTGCAGTTTCGTTTGAATTAAGCATAAAGTTTTCAAAAGAAAATTACTTTTTACGAATAGTTTTGTTCAAATGAAGACAAGAGATTTTTAAAATGGAAATTTCAAAAAATACGTATGAAGTATATGTTTCTAAATGCGAACTATTGAGAAATTTGAAGAAAATTGCCTCAAATTTAAATGTTTTGCAATGCCAAAGTCCATTTGAAGTGAGTCACTTTTGAGACAAACAAAATAATCGAAGAGCACGTACCCTTTGCCGATCATTGAATTTTATTTTCAAAAATAATCTCACATTTGAATTTTAATTGTAATTCCAAAATAAAATCTAAGTATACAGAAAATGAAACCGATCGGTTATTTTCAGAAGCATTTTTGTAGTTTTATCACATTCAATAGAGTCAATCTGTTCTAAAATTACTCTCTACTTCTCTACTCTCAACTAAAAAATAAAATATATGCTTATTCAAACGCAAATTTGTTTTACAATACTTCAAATGCACACCATTCTATTCAAGTCGTGAAAATTAATATTCTAAAGTTTGAGGCAAAAATCTGAAACTATGTGCTGGTCTTTGCATTCGGTTTGAAATAAACAACATTTTCATGCAAGAAAAAAAATCAAAAATCTTACCACAAAGGTTTTCTCTCAAACCGTTGCCGTTTTTGATGGAACATTTCAGCTGGAAAACAAGGAAAACGATCGATTTATTTGAAAAATAGATTCTGAATTCTAATAGAAAAATAATATTTTTTCGAAAGTCAAATTTTTATGGAAAATTGGTTCAAATATTTTGCATTTATTCTGCAATCTCTTCCAATTTTTCAAATGACAAAACGAAATGGAATTTAACCAACAAGCATTAACAAAAAAAAATGCGTCGAAAAATATCAAGCCAAGCGACAATTCTCATAAATACAATAAATATTGATTTTAATATCTCCATGTTGCTTTGTTTCTTCGATTCAATTGAATTGTGTATTATTTTATCACTCATATCGAAATTTGAGACGCGAGCTAAGCACTTTATTTATTCCCAAAGAGTCGAAAGCAATAAATTATCAATGTTTATGTTATGAGTGCGATACTGCTAGACCGTGAGAAGAGATCGTTCGTATACTGAGAATTGGTGACAATTAATTCAATGCACTAGAATTTTCCACTTATTTTTATATGACACGACAGTATGAAGCGACTGTATGACTCATTCACTTACCCAAAAAAATGTTTCCAAAAACTGCACAAAACACGGGTTTTTTTCTGCCTTTTTTCTTGGCGATGATTTTACTTTCAATTGCATTTAGTAGACAAGTATATTTTAGCACATTTTTAAAAATAGCGATCAAATAGAACCAAAATAATTAATGCAAAAATGTCGCGACATTTTAATTCTTTTCCCTGAATAAAAAACAAATTTGTTGATAAAACTAATGATCGACACAAAAAACTTCTTTAAATTTTAAGATCGAATTAATTCCAAGCGCGTTTTTTCACTTTTGTCGAGTTTTCAATTTTTTAATGTCTTCTTTTTATAATATACGAAAAAGTTCCAATGTTTGGTTGAACCAAAATAAATGTTTTTCCAGCAAAAATAGTACAACACGAGTTATTTTTTTAGAATTTTGCACATAATAAAATCCACTTTTAAACAAAAAACTAAATCGATAGAAAAAAAATGCCATGCAAAAAGTATTTACTTCACTTTAAAAGAGTTTTTGCTCCACCGAAATTTTAATTTTATTTTGCAAAATCTAAACCACGAGTCTTCAAAATTTCCGACTAAATGAATCAAATGCTTGTGAGAAACTGAACTGAGCGAAGAAAAATTAGTTGTCGTTGTGTGCTCTCGTTCGTGATTTCTCATTGGTTCATTGCGGCGCGTTTTCTCCATCTTCATACATGCAAAACATCGACGAATAAAAAGAGCGGCGAAACATTGGCGTTCGTTTATCGCTCTCACTTCTTCAAAGCATATCGCTGTTCGCTTATGTGTGGTATGTGAGATGGAGAAAAGGCAAGAAATTAGCGAAAGACGATCACGAAACGCGGCGCGCGTGTGTGAGTGTGTGACGTCGCGCATTATTTATCGCGTAAAAAGGATTTTCTCCTCAAATAGCGATGTTAACGAAGAACTGTATGTATCGTATGCCATTGTTGGGAGAATTCAATTGCCATACAAAGGAAGCTTGTGTGCGTGTTAGTTGTTTGCGGTGAAACATTATTAAAATTACGTTAAATTCATTCTCAAGAACGGAATCGTATTTTTTTCTGTGTTAAATCGAAAGCTCTTTCAAACAACCAGAATTCTAAAAAAATTGTTTTCAAAGAAAATGCACACTTACTTCGATGGCGACATTGAACTGAAACCAGAGATTTTTAATTGATTCATTTTTTTGACATTTTTATGATTTTTGTTTCATTTCATCACATTTCCATACAATTGTGATCAGACTTTTGCATTTTTTTTATACAGCACACAAAAAAATCTTTCTATCTATTCAAAAAAAAAAAAACGCACTGCTTATAGGTAAATCAAAAAATGGAAACTTGGTTTTTACTAAGAATATTGGCTGATTCATTGCAAATTCTTCATTTTTTGTCTATTTCAGAAATGTAAATATATAGCTAATTTAAATGCAAACTCACTTCGCTAAACGGTTCGCTTCAAGTTATAAATTGATTTTAAAATTTTAAAAGCACTCATTGATTGAAAATAAGTTATTTTGTGTTTGTGCGTAGTTTGAATTAAACAATGTTCGCTTTGAATTCTCATGCAAAAGTAAAAATCCGAAAATTTGCCGAAGAATGTGTCCACTGAACTCTTTATGATTTATCTATTTTTTATTGACAAGCATATTTCAGCTGGATTCAAGTGAATTTATGAAAACATTTTGCATTAAATGCACTGAGTCACAAACTAAACAAAGAAGAAGGCAAACATTTGACTGAAATTTGATTGATTTATTCACACAAATTGAATTCACACGAACGGAAAACTTTTCACTAGAGATCTGATTGCAGAGTATTGCTCAGCGCTGCTGCCATCCACAGCATATTAAAATATCTTGCTGAGAATGCGTCGTCCGTCGCATGCGAACGTACGTAGCAGTTTATACATCACAGCGAACAAGAATGAATCCATTGTTCTCTTCACGATTATGTGACTCAAAACATTCAAACGATTGAATAGAGAACAATGCATGTATTGTTGTTCGCTGTGATGTATAAACTGCTACGTACCTTCGCATGTGACGGACGACGCATTCTCAGCAAGATATTTTAATATGCTCTGGATGGCAGCAGCGCTGCGCAAAACTTTGTCTGATTGTCACCGAACAAATCTAAAAAACTCAAATTCACTTGATTTTTAAGAAAACTAGATACAACGTGATTCGATTGAATGGAATGCGTGACAGAATTTTCAAATAATTGTGAAATGAAAATATTAAATTGCACATTGAACAAAGTGATGAATTCTTTTAATCAAAACAAACACTTGCGTTTATTTATTATTCATTGATATGAATCGGTGACTCACTGTGAACAAAAATCAATGCAGCAAATTTCAATGTAAACTATTTGTTTTTCAAACTACGTAAACCTTAGCAAAAATGCAACTACAGTTTAATTGAAAGGAATTCAAGACTTTACATTGGCGACACTTCTCATGAGAAAAAGTACAGTAGGACACTGAATTGAATAAGTGCATTTTAGAAATTGAATAACGGTAAAAAATGCCGATATTTATGTTCACAGTTGTTGCATTTTTGTCAGTACTAACACTGTCAATGTTCCTATTGAAATTCCAGAGAAACTCGCATACATTTTTTTTATTTCCTTATGCTGCTTTGTTTCATCATTTCAATGGAATTTTATGTTACCCAGATTGAAATATGAGACGCTAAGCATTATAATTAATGGCGAACGACGCAAATGTCATAAATTGTCAATGTTTATGTTGATAGACTGTGAGAAGTCGATCGGTCGCACACTAAGAATTTTCGAGAAAAATGCGATGGTTTTTTTTTTTCATTTCAATCGACTGGAATTTTCCATTGATTTTTGTTCATAGCGACACTTTAATTTATTCGATATTTTCATTATCCGCACAAATTTTGAAGAAAAAATTAACAAAACATGTTGTTTTCCTACCTTTTCTCTGCTATTTTCTTTGTTTTCAATTGCATTGAATTAATCTTCGTTTCAGCAAACATTGAATAAAAGGAACAAAAGTTGCGGAATGCTATGAAAAAAAAACGAACACTTCAAGGTATTTTCGAATTGAGAATTAACAAAGGCAAAAAAGCGATTTTCGAAGCAATTTTTTTTAAACTAAAACTGTTTTTTTTTGTCTCAATCTCGACGATTGGATAGAATAATGTCAATGAAAAAAAAGTATTCACTCGCACGTTTTCTTTCGCATATTTCTTTTACTTGAAACTAATTTTTGTTCTGAAAAAAGTTTACTTAATTGAGCTGAGTGCTTGCGAGAGACTGAACGTGCTGCAAGTCGAAAAACAAGCGTTTTCGTTGTGTGTTAGAGAATATTTATTCGCACTTTCTCATTGGTTCACTGAGGCGCGTTTCCCCTTCATCATACGAACGGCGAATTGGCGACAAATCAAAAGATAATCCGTTTATTGCGTTTGCATTGAAACACATAGCAGTTTGTTCATGTGTAGTACCACGTGGGAAAGAGAAAAACCGTATATAAGGAAGAAGGAAACACAAGCGATCAACAAAAATTGATCACTATACGCGATGTGCTTGTGTAAGTTTGTGGCGTCGTTCTTTTTTATGCGCGAATGAACGAGTTTCCCCTTAAACTGCATATGGCGATGCTAACGAAGAGGTGTATGTATTCTATGCTGTTCAGAGGAGAAAAATGTTACCATTCAAAGGACGCTTGTGTGCTTTAGCCTAGATTAATGTATGTGTGCAATATTTTTCAACGGAACGACGAGAAGATGTGGCAAAAATTGTTCTATCTCTGTTATTCGCTCGCTTAACGTTGTTTCATATGTGTGGTGTTTTTAATCTGATGCGAATTAAGTGCCTGTAATACTTTTAATGTATGCGTGCTTTTGCTCGGGTGGAAAACGAATTCCAAAGAGTATGCACCAACACATGTGAATTCTTTGTGTAAATTATAACAACGTTCGTTGAATGAACGTTCATTGAAATATTTTATAAACGTTCAATGCCAAAGTTTTCGTTCACAAATTTCTTTGTACAGAATCGATGATTTTCCTTGCATTTCATGTTCATACGCAAAACCGAAGTTATTCCTTTTAAAAACGTTGAATTTAATTGTTTTGAAAGGAATTTTTTGATTAAAATTGTCCGTTTTGCGGACTTGCACTGAAGGCATTTTCAATGAAACAATAAATTTTGCCTTTTTATCATTTGGAAATGTTGAATCATCGAAGTTGAAATGTAATTTAAAATGATTTAGATCAATTCTAATGAATTCCATTCGATCGCTTTAAAAAAAATCAAGAAACAGCGTAAAATACACTTTGCTTACACTCTAGGAAAAAGTCATTTTCAATATTTTCTGAAGACATTTTAAATTCTCTGCTAAATCGAAAGCGTATTCAAACGATTAAAACGAAAACATATTTTACTTACGTTTTTTATGCATTTTCTGGCACTTCAATTGTTTCTCTTTCTGGGAAACTTTCGTATTAGACATTGATTTTTTTTGTTTGGATTATTGAGAAAAATATTTGACTGGGTAGAGAAAATCACTTTCAGCATATTTACACATCAAATCTACCAGTATATACCAGACATTCAAATTAAATCATTAAATACGTGTACCGATGCACTAATTGCGAAAATTGAATTATTGGTGAATTTCCATAGAAATGCACATTGTATCCGTACTTGCATATGTCGTTAGCAAATACCACAGCCTACACCTGTTATGTGCCCCTTTGTATGGCGGCAAATGGCAAAAAAGTATACTTTTTTTACCAAGGGGGAATTCACTTAAAAAAATTGAAGAAAAATTGCGAAAATTGAAAATAGTTGAGGAAAAGTTGTAGAAAAATTGCAAAAATTGAAATTAATTGATGAAAACTTAAAAAAAATTGAAAAAATTGAAAACATTTGAAAATAATTGAACATGTTCGAAAAACGTTGAACAAACCATTCGAAAAATAAGTCTCACAACATCAATTGCGCTCTCTAGCGTGTGTTTAGTTTCATTTTTTGTTGCTCTCTGTTTTGACAGCACTGCGCGTGTGTTTAATCTCATTGATGTTAACATTATTCTGTTACGCATGTATTGGTTTCACAATTTTTCTATTCAACTTTAAAAGAGAAATGTCAGTGAATAGTTGATTTCAATATGTAAAACTTTGTAAAACAATAATATTAAAAAGACAAGTTTGAATTGAATTGCTTAAGCGATTGAAATATTTATTTACTCATGAATCAAATCGTTACATCAAATAAGTGAAACAGTAGCCTTAACAGTCTCATCAATATGCTTCTTGTATGCAACTTCTGCCATTGACTTGGCGAATTGAGAAATCGTTGATGAATCGATATCAACAACACTATCGAAATGATTACTATTGGAAAATGAAATGAAAATTGTTGTATCGTTTTTTACGTTAAATCCCATATTCATGTGGCATGAACCGTCTACGTTAACTGTAAGAACGTTGACATTGTAAATATCGGTGATTGCTTTGATAGATTCAACACCACCAAAAAAACCATGTTGTGACAATTTTGTTTCCAAAAATGTATTGCAATCTTCTTCCATCTGTTTCTCGTCAATTTCGGCTGGTTTTGTGTCATAAACGCGTGTGATCAAATAATTCTTGAATTGTGAATAATTCTTCCCAATATAATCAGCCACTTGTTTACGTAATTTTGAAGTCCAGCTCTTATGTTCATCTGAATTAATTTTCAAAAAGAACAACTGATGTGCGATCGAACCAAAGAGACAATTTCCGTCACCCAAAACTCTGCAAATTTTGATGAATTTCGCAGATGAATTATTGCACATATCCATTTGGGCATGAAAGTCCACCATCTTTTCACTGTTATGCAAAACTTTGTTTGTCATGCCTATCACCTGTTTTGATATTTGTGCGAACAGTAATTCAAAAACTTTCTTGTAAATTGGGTCGGTTCCAAACGTACTTTCTTGTGATATGATCATAAGATCAGATGTGTTTGCTTCGTCTGTACTTTTTGGTGAATTTGTCAGGCTGAACTCTGCCTTTGTTACAACTTCTTTCTTCTTCGGTTGTCCATGTACATTCACCAAGTGATTGATGTAGTTGGATTTGACCCAGCAACCAGATTTTGCTGTCTTTTGGTAAAAAATTCTTACAATGGAACCTTTTGCATCACTTTCGCAAAATGAGCAAACTACCGACCCTTTGACGGAATTTTCGTGTGCCACAACCATGACGACTGTATTTTGCTTTTGTTCGACTCCTTTGAGTTCGTATGGTTTGTTAAGTTTATGGATACTGTGTCAATTTCAACATTCAAAGTAGAAACTTCTTTTTTATCGCGTTGTTTTTGCACGGTCACCTTTTGCATTTTTGCTGGGCAAACACTGATGTTTCCGAAATAAAGACCAATTGATGTTGAAACTAGTTTTTTCATCCAAGCACTGCTGTTTTCGATTCGATGAAAGTGTCCGATGCCCGCATTTTCGCTTGGTGTATTAACTTTGGTTTTCACATGAAGCGCCAATTCTTTGATAAATTTTCTATCGCCTCTACCGAACTCAAATTTTTCAGGATTCTTCCAATAAATTCCGAAGAAAATCGCGTTGTCACGTTTGTTCTGACCATATTCAACGTCTTCTTTTAACATATCGTGTAGAATAGACCGAACGCTTTCCTGAACAGAATCTATGTCTTTCTCATCAATCGATTTGAAAGCAAGTGCATTGCCAAAATTGAAAATACTGTCAAAAAAAAATTCAGAATTTATAATACATTTGATTGATGAACAACTAAACCAAATTATTTAAAACTGAACACAAAATTCACCTGAGAGTATTCTTTATGTAATCCGCAACTTTAATTTTCAAATCTCCCTCAATAGTTCTCCAAAAAAAGAATATTTCTTTCGTGATCTCCATTGTCACCGTTCACCTAAGGCTACTATGCTTGAATGAAATGACTTCAAATATAACTGCGAAAAGAATCTACCGTGTTTGCAGTTCAATCGATTGACTTCTACTTTCATACTAACCCGTTGACATTTCAAACGATATTCGGTTTAAAAAATTGCAATCAACTGTCAAGACCACCCAAGATTCACTGGTTTTGTATTACATTTTATTGTTTCGGCAGTATTTTAAATTGCTGACCAGCACTAAAACAAAAGTAAAATGACAAGCACTCTCATATCAACGAAATATTTTATTCTCTTTATTTTTTCATACGAATTTTTATATCACATTTTAGACAGCATTTTCAAAATACAAAATGTACAGCAAATCAAAATCACAAGTATTCAGCTGATATAAAACGATATGTACTTCTTAAACTAGAAATGAATTCCGAAAGATCGAATGAGGTTATATTCTTTTTTATATTTTTCCAATACATCAGGACACATCAGATCTGCTTGACGCACCCAACAGTCATGATCACTTGAGTAGCCTTTCCATCGTACAAGGAAATACTGTTCACCTTTGCTTATTCTTATGACGCAATAACTTTTCAACCTCATATTCATCATTGGTCTGCAAATTTAGTTGTTCTATTTTACGTTTCAATTTTTCATTTTCATCCAAAATTGACTTTGACTTCTGTTTTGCTTCTTCCAATTCTGTGGCTAATAGATGATTGTCTTTTTTCAGTGTCGAGACCATGGAAATCATCTTCAACTTTTCCTTGCCAACTTTATCACTTTCCGTTACCAACTTGGTCGATTGCTGTTTTGCTTGTTCCAACTCATTTGTTAAGCGTTGGTTTTCTTCTTTCTATGTCGAAAACATTGAAATCAAACTTTCTTTTTCCTTTTGTAGCATGTTAATATTCGCTTGCTTTTCATCGCACGACAAACAACCAGTTGGCTTGACGGTACTAATGACTTCACTGGAACAAATGATTTCACCATCATCGCGTTCATTTTCTTGCTTTACTAGAAAATCAAATTCATTCTTTAACACAATTTTCGTCGGTTGTTCAATCGGTTTGTCTTCATTTTGACCCTATGAAATGAATGGAGCAATTTTAAAAAATCTAGATTTAATTAAACATAAAAATGAAACAACTTACAATTGAACCAGAAAACATTTCATCACATTCCTTTACTGCACCACGAAAAACATTGCTACGGCCTTTTTTCGAATACTTTTGACGATTTTGTAGGTACGCCTCTACATTTTGTATTGGCACAAACGCACTATAGACAATAAAATAAATCATTTACAACAATAAAAAATTAAGTAATGATTTTACTCACTAGTTCTGAGAGCCGTAGAAGTAAACACAAAACTTGCCATCCGTTTGTTTGTATCGTAATTCAGGTGGTGGTGTGACAATTTTTGCCGGCCAATACGGACAAAAACGCATTTTAGCCCTTTTATAAAAAATCAAATTGATAAAACTAATTTGTTTTCGAAACAAAATATTAAACAAACACTTACCAAACAACAGAATTCAAATCCACCCCACGCTCCATATTTATTGGTTCGTTAGAGAATTAATGTTCTTTCCTCAAACGTCAAAATGAAAAGAACTACTATTGTCAAACCATAAATTCATAATTCTACATTATTAGTTTTCATTTATTTTTGTCAATATTTTTTTCTCAATTTCTTTATCATTTGTAATACTTAATATTGAAACGCTATAATTTCAAATTGCATTATTTTTATTTTGGGAATAATAAATTGTTCATTGTTTGCAAGACATTATTTAGTTGATTTTTTAACGCGAATAACTCGGTCACTACTTAATTTTTTATAGTCGGGTCTCAATAACCAGCATAGCGATGTTTTTTTTAAAACTAGATCGCTTCCATTTTCGCGATCAATTCGCACATATTGTGAATTTTCTTCGATATCCTTTCCGATGAATTTGTCGGCAAAATTTTGAAGATTAATTTTGTTAAAATCAATACCACTTGCATTGCATTCATCTTCATTATCACCAGCTATTGCCTCCTTGTGCAGTAAAGATGTTTGCAGTTTGCATTCTAGTTCAAAACTTTTCGATTCTGCTTTCGATATTAATTTGATTTTAACCGCGTAATTAAGTGCATCTTTTTTGCATTGTTCAATTAGTGATAAAATATCCTCTCTGGTTGGTATTTCATATGTAATTGATTCATCTGTGCAACTGTATAGTTGTTTTGCATCGTATGCCCTTTTCACACGAGGAAACTCAAAATTTGATGTTTTTGCAATGTCATTTTGTAATTGTATTTTTTTTACTCTTTCCAACATCTCCTTAATGCTACATGACACGACAGTCGAATAGACGGGAGAATACGATCGAAGGGCCCGAAAAAATGCTTCACAAGGTTGACTATTAAAGTGCCATGGCTGGAAAAGTTGTGGCATATTAATTTCTTTCACATAAAGTAATATCAGGAGTAAATTATGAGCGTTGATTTCCACGCATGCGTAACAATTTTGTGACAAAAAGTTGGTTTCGACATCTATTTGCTTGTTTGATGAAATGTATAACCGCCAAATTCTAACCAGGAAAACAGAATACCAAATCTTTTTTACTCTTTCAAGCGGCTTCAACGTTTTACTCATAAAAGCCTCTACGATGTCATGCATAATTTCGAGATATTTTGCCGTACCTTCACTATCAGGTATTTCATTGCGTAAAAGCTGTATAACCTCTAGAGAACATAATCGTAGCGCACTTGGAACATTTTGTCGATCTGATCCATCTAAATCGTATGCAGTAAGTTGATGTTGATCTTTTGGAATTTTTTTCATCAATTCTCTGATATGACTCACGCGAATGAAGTATTTTTGTCCAAATGGGTATATATCTTTGACTGCATCAGATTTTAAAAATCGATTTCTCATTTTAGATAAAATGTGTGGAGTATCTTGGACATGAAATGGTTTACAGAAATCTGAACTTATTTGCACACCAGATGAAAACCATTTTACATTTCCAAATATATTTGATCCCATTCCAAGTAAAGAATTTTTCCGCATAGCGCTATTGAACTTTGGATCAGAATCTGAAGAAATGTTTATGACAGTTATTTTAAACCGCCTCAATTCATCGGTAATATGATTCCATCTTTTGATGATATCAGCTGTGGTGTATTTTGAATCACTGCCAAAAGCAAGTAAACAGAGTGCAGGAATATCGGCCATTGGTTGTGCCATCACTACAGTAATATTGTGAGATATTGGTTTTAGTGGATTAAAATAACTGATGATTTCACGAGCGTTGCGTGCGGGATATGAGTGTGGTATCGGCAAGCCAGTTTTTTTTATCGATTGGTGGCACAAAACCGATAATTTCATTGGTTGCAGATCGGTATTGAATCCTCCCAACATTACGTGTTGCATCTTCACTCAAGCTTACAACAAGTGGTAGATTGTTTTCTTCAAGATATTTAAGTAGTTCGTTTGAACGTAGTACCGCCTCTTCAACAATGCCACCACGTTTACCAATATATCTGTTCACTGAACTTAGTGAAGGTAGAGCGGCCTGTAAGTTCTTCTGTAATGTACCATAGCCAATTGTCCCCGAAGTAAGACGCAAATAAGACGCAATATCTTTGACATTTGATGAATATCGGTACCCTTGTGTTTCTCTCAATGAGTTTTTTGCAAAACTACTGATCAGCTCTTGGAGAAAAAGTGGATTATTCGATTGTTGTGATTCATTTGATGTAGAAATACTTTTTGTGCTATTAAAAAATGGAATCACGCCAGTTGCTAATGCTTCTTTTTTGCAAAAATGTACCAAGCCGTTATTAATTTGTGGACTATCAACTAATGTTTTTACATGCTGCACTATTTTCTTTAGAAGCCACTTCTCGTCCAAAGTAAATCGAAAATCAGTTGCATTTTGCGTTCCAAAAAAATGGACATGTTGTTCATCTTCAGCAACATCGACGAATTTGTTGAACTCAAAAATTGATTTTGTAAGTGGCAGCAGTTTTGTTCTCACACATTCTTCGACATAATCAACGTCTTCATCATCTATTGATTTGAACACAAGTGCGTTGTTATAACCAAAAATACTGAACAATGGAAGAAACATAAAAAATGTATATAGCCGTGTGATTTCTATTTATAAACATACACTAATAATTATTCTTCTCACCTGAATGCATTTTTCATGTAATTTGGAATCAAAATATTCAAATCTTTTTCGATAATTGACCAAAATAATACTGTTTCTGCAGGGATTTCCATTTTTTATTTAAAAAAAACTGTTTAAAATATAACACGATAGATCGTCTTTATGTGAAGCATTATAATGAATGCAGATGTGTAGTGCTGTCAAAACAGAGAGCAACGAAAAATGAAACTAAACACACGCTAGCCCGCATGACTCAAATGAGGAGATACGTGCAAAACACTGGTTCTGTGTGGGACTACGTGGAGTTGCATGTAAACGCATATATAACGTAGACGCCTCTTGTCAGGAGAAGTGAGACGCGCACGCAAAGAAACATTTATACATAGTATATGTGTATGTGTATGTTTTTCCTCTCAGTGTGTATGTTTCTCTCGTTTGCCCGAATATTCGAATGCCCGAAACATCAAATGTCAAGAAATATTAATTGTGAGGAATAAATAATAAGGATTTTTTTTAATTTTTCGTCTTTGACTTAACTAAATATTTTTATTGAACTAAAAAATCACAATGAATGTAATAATATTGCATATTATAACATAGAAAACTATTGAATAGTAAAAATATTTTTAAAGTTTCAATAACATTGGCACGCAGTTGTAAATTGAATTCTTATTATTGACATTTGGATTTATTGCTAAAGTAAGTGGTTTTTATTAAAGTTTATTGACTCAAACTAATAATTTGCGAAAGGAATAGGTACTGTGACATATGGTGACTGCGATGTACTATCGTTGGTTGAAATGGAATAATAGCCGAATGGCATTGCTTGAACAGGAACACCAAATGTTGATAATGTCATTGGTGTCGGACCAAGTGGATTCATTGCTGATACTGTTGTCATCGATACTGTTTGTACTGAAGTTTGCGGTGTTGCTCGAAGATCATTTTTTTGATTGCCACATATTTTGTAAATGCCATCGCCAATTAGGCGATTTAATCGATCAACTCTTTCGTGGTAGTTTTTTTCATCACTGCCTTCACGATCAACACGTTCGCACAGCATTGTTTTTAAAATCAGTTTCTTTTCCGGCGTAATTGGACTTTTTCCTTTTAGATTTCTATCACCAGAGCACTTTGTTGACATTTTTGAAATATCGCCGTTGTAAAGATAATCCAAACAATTTTTAATGAATTTCCCATCGAACCGCTTGCCTTTAGTCATGGAGCGAAGAACTTTCAACTGATCTGAATTGAAATTGGTCTTCTGGCTTTCAAACAATGACGTTGTTCCATTTTCTTTCGCAATGAAATCACTAACACCATTACCGTTGTCATCGACTACCGTTTTTGTACTAATGCCATTTGCCTTCATCTCCTTGATTTTCATGTCTTTGTACAAATTCGCGTTCTTGATGCGTCCAATAATTTTTTCAGTGCTCGGTTATCTTTCAGCAGCTTCGAATTCGATTTTTCCAGGTCCTTACATTTTTGTTCCAACACTTGACACTTCTCCAACAACTCCAACGTGAAATCACTGTGTTCAACAGAAGCTGCGGTAACTTCTGAATCATTTTGTTGCGTATTTTGTAGCTCAGATTCTTCTTCAATTCGGTTTCGGTAAATTGGATTCAATTTATCAAAATAATTTTCGATTTTTCTATTTTTTTGTGTAACCTTCTTTTTCAAATGTTTACTCATTTTCTAGTGTGATGAACAAACGTAATAAACGAAAAATTATTGTGATTTAATGGACGAAGAACGTGTCTGTACTAATCAAAGGCTATTGTGCGACAAGTGAGTATCAATACTTTTTCGTCTGATCGAACGCAGTTTGTGTCAGCTGAATGTATAAAACTATGTGCGGTCTATCTCTGTGTGGTCCAACTGATCAACTGAGTTCAAGCTACACTATGGCAAGTGTTTTCGTCATGATGACAAACCGTTGCCATAAAGTTGCAATTTCAGCATAGTGTTAAACAGATCCGTTTACATGCGTATACATAATCTGAATGAATGCTGCATATTTGAAACCGAAAACTGTAAATATTGCAAATTAGGCGTCTTTTTTTTTCAGTATATTTCAAATCAAACATGGATGATACAACGTCTGACACGAGTTTTGATTTAAGCAGTGCTGCTTTGCGTTCATTCACTGAATATGACTGCAATGATGATAGTATTATAGTTTTCGATGAAATTTCCAGTTCAAAGAGGACAAATCCGGCAACTGAAATGGTGAATCATGTTCTTGTTGATAGGGCAAAAAATAACAATAGTTACAATGCTGCGTCAGAATTTGCGAAATGCTTAAACAATATGCCAGGTTCCGAAATTCAAATTCCAACAAACAAAAATCAGCTTAAACGAGAAGCAGAAAGCAGATATAAATATGAACATTATATTTTTTGTGATTGGTGCAAAATTTTATATAAACAAGATAAAAAGTGTGAACGGTGCAACAGAGTGACGAAAAAGAGGAAGAACAACTATTTTATTTTCATCAATTTAAAACAACAAATAATGCATAAGTTTGAAAACTATTTAAAAGACATTATTGACTATACAAATCAAGAGAGAACAAAAAATGAATTAGGAGATTTTCATGATTTAAAGATTTTTAAAAAAATATCTGCAAAATATGAGGATGACATAATTTTTCCTATTACGGTTTACTTAGATGGCTGCAAAATTTTCAACTCGTCAAAGACATCACTTTGGCCACTTCAAGTCACTTTAGGATTCCTACCGCCAAATAAACGATTTTTAAAGGAAAACATACTAATAGTAGGCCTGTACTGCGGTGAGAATAAACCGAATTTTCACACTATACTTGTCCCGTTTGCTGAAGAAATGAAGATCTTACAACAAAAGGGAATTTTTACGTGGCACGAACAAAAGTTATTTCGTTTGGTACCAACAGTTATGTTTTGCTCAAGTGACTTGCCAGCGCGAGCAGAGATTCAAAATGTAAAGCCTTGTGGTTACAATAGCTGTCCGTGTTGCTTACAAAAGGGGACACCGATTAAGAATTCGAAGACGGGTAAAACCTACGTACGTTTTTTGAAAGAACAACATACAGCAGTACTGAGAACTCATGAAATGGCTGTGGAAGCAAGTCTTGATGCTTTGAGACAAAATCCACCGGCACAAATGAATGGTATTAAAGGACCCTCATGCATGATTGCATTCAAGGATTTTGATTTAGCGGAAAGTTATGCCATAGACTACATGCACGGATCTTTGCTCGGAATTATGAAGCTTCTTTTAGACATATGGCTTGGGTCCAAAAGATTGCAGTATGAACAGAGCGAAAATTATCGTTTCCAGCCATTGAAACGAGATGAACGTATTAAACTAAATCAGCGAATAATTTCTTTGAAACCCACAACACAAATACGTCACAAGCCACGTTCAATCCTTGATAGGAATTTTTATACGGCAAATGAATATCGTTCCCTGCTATGGTTTTACTTAAGATTTGCCTTACAAGGTCTTTTGAAAAAAGAACTCATCGAACATTTTGCTCTATTAAGTGACGCCACATATATTTTGAGCCGGGCAAAAATGAAAGAAAGTGAAGTGGAAAATGCCGGAAAAATGTTATGTGAATTTGCAGATAAATTTGAAACATACTATGGCAAGAATGCAGTCACAATAAATTTACATATTTTGAGGCATTATGCAAACTCAGTTATGCAAACGGGTCCTCTATGGTGCCATTCAATGTTTGCGTTTGAGTCGAACATTGGAGAAATAAAGCGGTCTTTTAATTGTACCGTGGATGTCGTGGAACAATTGGCAATAAATTATTCAATAAAAGCAACAATTCATAAGACAGAGAGTGATAAAAAGCCAGCCCCAAAAATTCTACGTGAAAAACTCAAAAAATTAAACAAGGAACAAGAAAATTTACTGGCGGAATCTGGCCTAAAAATTCAAGAAGAATACATGGTTGGTTATGAAATGTCGTATAAAAACCAAGTGTTTAAATCCACCACGAGCGTTATAACCAAATCAATAGATCATTTTGTTCATTTACTGGACGGTACAATTGGAGCCATTGAACTTTTCATACAATTTGAATACCCTTATGTGATTATTAAAAAATTTGAAATTATAAAATCATTTAATCACATGCATCAAATTCAACCGAACCAAAGAAACTTATATCAAGTATATCCATACAATGCAATTCGATCCAAATTAATTTATTTGAAGTTCAACTATTCCAATGTGGCGTTTCTTGAATTTGTCACCAATTCTCCAAATCATTTCGAACAAAGTTAAATCGTAAGTAAAAAAATATTATATTAAAAATTGAATTCCGAAAGTTATTTGCCCTTTTTATTTATTCATTCGAATCATTTGCATGTTTGTTTTCAACATGTTTCATTGGTATCAAAGACATTCTTTTTTTGCCCTTAATTACAATCGAGACAAAAATAAAGAGAGTCAATTCAGAATAATAGATCAAGTGTGCCTTGCAAATCGAAATATCTGGCCACCAATACAAATAACTGCATCTACATAATACCATGAACTTGACATAGTGCGGTGTGTCTGTGTGCGTGTTGCTTGTACTATGCGGAGATCGAACTTTGACAAGTGAATTTCTTCATTGTGTTCAAACTCACATTCGACTCACTTGCACACGACAATCGTTAATAGATGCCCACAATTCAAGTTGTTCTGTCTTTAAGTTGAAAAATCAGTTAACTGTTCAATTTCTTTTTTAACTAAACGTTTTAGCACGTGTTCTGATTTGATCTACTCTGAAGCGAAGCTAGTAATTTTATTTGATTTTCAATCTGAACATTCATAGCGATATTTATTTGTAAACGTCTTAAAATGGAGCGCACAACACGTACTCGTTGTATTAAGGATATTGACGGTTCGCGCATAATCTATGAGCGAGTCCGTGAAAATCAGCCGAATGATGGGCCAGAAATTGCGGTTGAAACAATGAAAGGTAAATTTAAACTTTGAATGTTTTTTTATATTTTCCATCAAATTTTTCATTGTGGTGATTTCACCTTGAGAAAAAGATGTGATGAAATGCTTACTATGATTAAAATGATTTTCGATTTTTTAGATAATGTCGATGAATCGGTAGCTTCCGGCTTTGTTGATGACCATGTTCAAGAACCAGAAGGAGATGGAATTGAAGATGAAAATCGTGCTGGTAAAAATGATGTATCGGGTGGTCAGTTGAGCGATTCATTTGCATTAATTGAAGTAGTCGGCGTTACATCGAACGACGATGAACAAAATAAACGTGGCGAAAACGTTCAATCTGACGAAAAAGAAGATTCACGTGATCCTGGTATAGAGGCATTTTCTCAAATTGTCGGTGAAAATCATGTTGAACATGAAATGCCACCATCGATGGTTCCCAGCCAAATGAAAACGTGGAAGATGTTGGAGCAATAGTTGAAGGTAAATTTAATCAAATTTAATGTAATTTTCTGTTCATTTCATACTAGAAAGCAGCAACGCAATATTTTTGTTCTATATGCTTGCTTCTATTAGTTTTTTTCATGCACAGCAGAGAACATAGCGCATACGAGTTAACACAAATCTAGTAACCACTGCTTTGTGCTATGTTTGCTGTTTATAGTCCGTTGGATTTTATTTTAAAGTAGTCGTAATCCTAGAAATATGGTTATTGATTACTACTTTTTTATAGCTTCCAATCATTCGGATCTGGTCGATGAAAATGTTGAAGAATCTCTCCAATCTCATGTCGTTGAAATGAGCGAATTTCACCAAACCGCAAACATCCCATCTGACGGAAACGAAATCACAAACGATGCTGGTGAAAATGTTTCATCGAACGGACAAATGAACGATTCATTGGTATTTGTACAAGAGTACATCGATCTATCTGGCGATGAATCAGAAGAAATAAAACCGTCGGCTTGGACATTATCAGTATGTCCACCAATGGTGGTAATGGTGAAAAATGAAACCGACTTGGACGATATCAAGTCCGTGGTGCCACTCATTCCAGGAAATATTGCACGCGCACCACTACCCATTAAATCGGAAAATGAAGTCACAAGCGAATTGAACAATGGAGGTGCAATACCGTCAAGTTCAGTCAATGCAACGGCTGGAAATTTGTTGCAAGGAAACGATTCATCAAATGCACAATTGGAAATCGAACAAGATCAACTAGAACAAGACGTTCCAGCAACAAATGTTGAATCATCAATGGATGATAACGGAAAACGTGGAATGGAAAGTAAGTCAATTTCTGCCAAGTTTCTTTGAATAAGTTTTATATATATCAATATTTCATAGATATGTTTGTGCTTATGCTTCTTTTCATTTTTATTTTAATAGTGGGATATCTGGGTGATGGTTCTGATTCATCTATCGACTTTGAATCCCCGCCGGATCGTACGGAGGAATTGATTCGGTTGTATCATCGCCAAAGTGTAGATGAAGTTAAGAAACGCATTGAATTTTAAGTTCAACGTATGACCGAAGGACGATAAACAGACCGTGGGATAAATGCAAAAAAGCAAACAGCTAATACCATAAAATATGCTTAATTTTCATAAGCCATATCCATTTGAAATGGAACATTTCTAAAATAAAATTAAATTTCTCTTCAAAAATAAAAAAAAACCGTTTTATTTATTTCTCACATTTTTTACAATTAATATTTCTTGATATTTGATGTTTCGGGCATTCGAACATTCGGGCAAACGAGAGAAACATACACACTGAGAGGAAAAACATACACATACACATATACTATGTATAAATGTTTCTTTGCGTGCGCGTCTCACTTCTCCTGACAAGAGGCGTCTACGTTATATATGCGTTTACATGCAACTCCACGTAGTCCCACACAGAACCAGTGTTTTGCACGTATCTCCTCATTTGAGTCATGCGGGAGAGAGCGCACATGATGTTGTGAGACTTTCGAATGTTTTCAATTATGTTCGAATGTTTTCAATTTTTTTCAACTTTTCATCAATTTTTGCAATTTTTTTAAATTTTTTATCAATTATTTTCAATTTTTACAATTTTTCTTCAATTTTTCTTCAACTATTTTCAATTTTTTTAAGTGAATTCCCCCTTGTTTTTTACACAACCGAACATCGTTCGCTTCATTCATCGATAGCTTGCTATCGAAACATCGACGACGTATCACGATATTTGGTGAATATACATATAAGAAAGGAAAAAGAATTGAAAAGCGTAACTTAAAAATCTATTTATGTGCGAGGTGTTAATTGAATTAATTTGAGTAATGTTTTGCTTGCATACATCTTATCAATGTGTTATTGTTTTCCTACATTTTTCTACGATATTCAATCTTTTTTTTAATATTTTCAATTTTATAAAGAAACATTCATTGGTTTCGTATTGGATCCAAAGCTGCTGTAAATTCAACATTGAATCGAATGAATTACTTGGCCATTTTTACGCTTAATCAGCAATAATCTTGAAATGTTAAGATAAACTGAAATTATATCTGTCTGCTCAAAGCGAACATGTGAATTGAATTTGAATTTGGGCGCAATATTTGTCATAGCAATTCAATTTTCTCACAAGATTTGATGAAGAGACTCTCAATGAAGCCGCAAATCAACCTAATAAATCTATGAATTTTATATCGGCATGATTGTTCGTCAGTCAATAGTATGTGAATATAAAACCGGTAGCCATCCATCGTGCCTATATCAAATAATGCGTTGAAATCCTCTTTATTTTCACACTTCATCTCTTATGCTGTGTATTTATTTATGAATTGGCGCTCGATTGAGCATCTTTCAAATCATTAAATTTCAATAAAATAAAATGCAAGTGCGCGCACGCAACGTATGTGTGCTGTCACTTCGATTTAAATTTCAGTTTTGTCTCACGAATTCCACGCGCGCGAGAGAAATTGAAAACAATGTACATCGCATATTTAAATATACATTTCATTATTGTTCAAACAAATAACAATTAAAAAAAATTGGCATTTTTTTATTGCAAAATTGTAAATTACCAAGCATATATTTGTTACCGAAACATATTACATTTTTGAATTTTTTTTTTACATTTTATTTGGCAAAATTGTGATTCGAATATTGATTTAAACAGTTACATGATAATATTTATGTGTGTTGCGTTATGTTTTTTACAATGTTGGAATATGATGGCGTTTTATTTTCAACCAAAAGTATGTTTTAGCGTAGATGGCACTGATTTAAATGGACATTTGTATGTAACGGTGGCGCCGCCCTACTCAATTAAACACTGAACTGCAGCGTTTCCAATCGTTGATTTTTTAAGTATATCATTAAATTAATTTGTTTGTATTTAACGATAAATATAAATACAATTCATTCTTTCAAATAGTTAGTCTAATTTGCCCAAACTGGTCTAATTGTGACAAAGCGACAAATCGCTGACACTTGTTCTTTGTATACATGACATTTGGACACTTGTGTGCATACATATGTAAATCCGTTATGAATGCACAAAGACCGCATGTTCATTCAAAACATTTTATAGATTATAATTTTGTGCAACATTTTTTATAAAATTATACTAAAGTGATAAAAATAAAGTGCATATTATCTAGTGCTTATGATTTAGTGCCCATTAAGAGCATTTCTATTTCAACCGAATTTGATTCTATACAGATTGATTTGAGAGTATTTTGCTTACTCAACACATTTCATCAGATTGTGAAAGGCTGCAAATCATAATTGACAATGTGTGATGATGAAATTGATAGTCAACAGAATGGTTCAAAAGTTGACTTATTGAACGATCAAATTACTCTGTTGGAAGAGTATGAAATTAAGTGGTAAAACAAAAGTTACTTCAATCATTCAAATATGTTTAGCAAATTCAGTTGTTTCCTATAACTCACTGAGGATGAAAGCATTGCTTTAGAAATGCGCATCTGAGAATTTTACAATTCCTAATAGTGTAATATTTGTTGTTTTTCAATAAAAAGATAATAATTATTCTAAATTACACGTTAAACTCCAAATAAAAACATTCATGAGTAGTGTTGGAAATAAACCTGATCCGATGAAAATTGATTTGCTGACAAATTTTAGCGAGTTGTTCAATTTGTGTGTTGAAACACACACGCAAAATCCCAGCTCGCTTCGTCCAGTAGACGTGGATCTAAGCAATCAACATCTTCAAGAAAAAGCAATCAATGCCTTCAGCAATCATCGTCTTCACTAGCTCCAAGAAAGAGAAACAAAAAAACCGACGACGACGAGGTATCAAAAAAAAAAAAATCAGGTAATTGATTACATTTATTATTCTTTTTTAAAAATTATTGCTATCAATTAATATTTTTTTTCACTTTTTTTATGCGAAGTTGAACAAGTTGAACAAGATGAACAAGTTGAAATCGATGCAGGTGACGGAGGACAAAGTACTGATCATGAATATTCAAAAAAATCAAAAACACTTATTTCGGATTCATTCGGTCGTTACCATTTGGAAATTCTTAAATTTCGATCAATTTTTACAAAGTGCAATCCATACACCATTCATTCCATTGCCACTTTGGAAATTTTGCGACTAACTGATTTTTTAAAATTTAATCAATCGTTTGTACATTCGGTATTCATTGATGTAGTCCGAATTTCAATTTATTCACAATCATATATGGTAATGGTGCAGTCCTGTTTACATTTGAATTTAATTAATAAAGTTAATTGCACTTCAATCTTCTTCATGTGAAGAATTCTTCAATCATCTTCATGTAATTGCAACGACTAATCATTATTTAAAATTTCGTCAATTGCTTAATTATTGTAAAAAATCGTCATACAAATCGATTTCGGAGCGGTATCTCGGAATTGGTTTCGTTCCGAGAATGGTTTGTATGACGACGTATGTGTACGTGAATAGCAATGCACACTAATACACACACAGCCGTTGTACGGTCGTGTGTATACTGCATAGTGTAAACCATTGTCGGAACGTTCCGCTTGCTCCGGTTCGTTCGATAAGTGAAACCAATGAAATGGTTTGGTTTTGGTTGACACTTCATTCTAGATTTTATTCATTTCGCAATTCACATGAATTCACCAAATTCACCGAACTCATGGATATTCACTCGATTCAAATGTGTGAATTTACGTGAATTCATGTGAATTGCGGAATGAATCAATAAATATTTTTTTTTAAATGCATTTTTTTTCCCTAGTATATGGCCTTATTTTGTTCAAGGCTCAACAATCGGTGGCATTATTCTAATTACAAGTAAGAAAATCTAAGAATATTTTAATCCAACATGCTAATTCCACTAACCTATGATTTTCGTTGCTTCAGTTACCAACCATAGTCTTGGTGCAGAAATCAATAGTCTGAAGAGAGAAATCGACTTCCTTGGGAAAAAAATTGATGCGACCAACAATGATTTGAGCATCATTCGAACCGACGTCATTCGCCTCGAAAATTTGGTTATTAGCGATTTGTATAAGGTTGCACATCACATCTAATTCATTGTGCTGTTTTGTAGTGAACTATTTTCTCCTTCATTCATTTATTCATAAAATGTAACCTAATTCTTTTTGTTTTTGTTTCGTTTTTTCTATAGCTCCTCCATCAACATAAATTACAAACAAAATCTCATTCCATGTATACGATGTAATATATTTTATTTTTTGCAAGAAAAAAATATTTATACAATTAGAGAGAGTTTGTCTCTTACACCTAGGTGACCTTACAAATTTAATTGTTTTCTTCATTTTTTTTATTTGAAAATATAACGCTCATTGATTCAATAAAAAATGGCTGTGACTCTTTTCTTTTCTCTAGAATAAATAATTATATATATGGTGTGTGTTGGTCTAATTACAGTGTGATTGAATCAATATTGAAAGGAAAGACAAATTAATGTGAAATTCATTATGAATGTTTTTGTGGCTTGAATCGAGAGAAATCCGTTTGTCTAAGATGTACACTCATTTTTGGTGAGTTTGTATCGATGGGACTTCTTCTTAAGTCTTATACTCTTTTATCTAACTAATTTCTTGTACTGAGTTTTTAGCTAATTTGGCGCAATTGCTAGTCCCTGTCACAATTTGTTTATGACAATTTTGAATATGCAGGCGGTGAGAATTTTTTCCGCAAGAATTTTATTATGTATAGCGGCAAATATGAGACCAACGTAATCGCCAGCACTTTCCACAAGAATTCGAATGACCAAATGAAGTCTCAATCTAACGCAATCTAAATAACCACAAGAATAAACGAACATACATTTAATTTACGAAAATGGATTATTAACAACTTCATCAATTCCAAATTACATTACTCAACATACCAAAGACAGTACATAAAGCAGCAAACTAAATATTTCGGCCATGTCCATCAACCTAGAAATTAATTTATTATTCAGTTTGATTTGTTTCAAATTACCGACTAATTTACTACTTATTGACATGATTCCAAAAGTTTAAGTGGCTATACGCCATTCAATGTGAAATATGCTTACCTGTGCCATGTTCGAATTGTCAATGCAACCATAATAAGTTCAGTTAGAATCAAAGCCGAAAAGCTAATCGAAACAATGTGAATGAATTCATCTTCGAATAAAACAAGTGTACATAATTACGCCGCCTGTGAAAGAGAAAAAAATATGAATTCAACTTCAAAAATATCGAAAATGCAAATGTGGAACATTTTAAATCAAAATTTCTATGTTACCTTGATAAATGCTAATCAAAACCCATATGAAGAATGTTTTATAGCTCAAACTACGCCCCTTTGACAGCTCCTTGTATAGTTCAGGATATGTTAATGCCATTTGTGAGCTTATGTCTTGATCAAGTACAAGCGAAAACACTGGGAACATTGTGTAGATAGTTGCATAGCCAACCATGAGAAAACCTTGATACAATGACACCGATGAGACATAGAAAACAGCAGAAAACACAGCTTGCATGGTGGAAATGATTAGACCACGGTGAACTACAAATTGTTACAATGCAGCCGATCGTTTGTAAGAACGTCTTCCATGCACAAGTACCAATAATTTGGCAATATGCGAAAATTGAGTTATACTAAAATCGCCTGCCAATGATGCTTGTCTTCCTTCTCGTCCTTCGATTCCAATGCCTGAAATTTGTACGGTGAATTAACATCGAATGCCTCTATGTCGTAAAATTACATTTGATATTACCTGAATCGGCTTGTTGAATCATACTAACATCGTAGCCACTATCACCGATGGCGCACGTACGTTTTTCGGTATGTTTATGGATCAGTGAAACAACTTGAGCTTTCTGCGTTGGATTGCATCGACAGCAAACAACAGCCGGACACTGTGTGGCTAATTCCATGAATTCACTTTGATAGTAATGCAAACACACATCCAAACTTTCACCAGACACAACGAGCGCACAATTTCGCTTTCGTCGGAATTGATTTAATTCAATGTGTGCATCGGTTCTATGAAAGAGAAATATGCATATATAGTAATGAACTCATCCTTTTTAAATATGATAATCAATGATTTCATAAAATGCATAGTACAATGGAATGTACTTTTGGCCAACATTTTGAAATTTGATATTTCAAATGTAGGCTTAAAAAAAAGTTTAAAAGCATACTCATGAAAGTATGCCATTTTTAGCTGCTTTCTTGAAATTTGATATTTCAAAATGGTGGCCAAAAGTGCATTCTATTCTACTCGAACCATTTGAACCGATCATAGATGAACATGAAAAAACAACGTAATTTATGAACGGTTCACTTATTGAACGCTTTGCTGAATACAGTGGTAATATTAAACATACTCTACACAAACTAAAAATTATGGTAACACCAATATGTGACTGAATGTTTCGAAATGTACATACATAACAACATTTTAGCAATCACATGTCCAAAAAGCCGGTGTCAACATTACGTTGTTTTGCGCAGTATTATTTTCGAACGTTTTTGTTTCCAGTCCTGAATAATGCAAGACGCGCACAGTTGTTGGATTATGTGCCGAACGCAAAGCGTTCGAAAAGTTCAAAATTATCGGAAGATTCGATCAAATTATTTGAAAAAAATTACATCAACGAATATAGCAAATTGTTTGAGGAGAACGGAGACCTCAAAGTACAAAATGACAATTTACGTGGCAAGATCAATGAACAATCGTTAGCATTCAATGCAATGAAACAAAATTTCCAAGCTAAATAATTTGAGTTATTTCATTACAAAGTCTCGCGCACACTAGAAATCATTTTTGGCCACGTGACCAAAACTGTTTTTTCGTGGTGGCCAAAATAATTCATGGCAGCCCTTGTTTCGTGTTGAATATTTCAGAAGGTAGATTATATGGATAGTTTGCAAAATAGTCATTTTTAGTAGTTCAAAATTCTGGCCCCATAGATCAATTTGATATATAGATGTATATGCAATTTGAATAGCTTGAGTAATATAATTTATTCGATCCGTCCAAGGGCACAATATTGTGAGAGCGTGCAAATGAAAATGTCAGACTGGATGAAAAAAACGTTCGACTTTTATCTACTGTGTGAAGTCTTTATGCACGATACATATTTACGCATACATGCGCATACCGCTTATTCTGGCACACTGCCGTATGGTACCGCCCGTACCCGTGTGCAAAAATAATAACTTAAATCTTAAAGTCAATTTATGATGAACTTATAAAAAACTCATTTTTCAGAATGAATTTTTTTAGCGTTTGCGTCTAATATCTGAATCTAGATGAAATTCTCAAAAATTGAAATATCTGTATCAAGATGTAGATACGAAATCCGTATCTAAAAAACACTGATATGTAATGTAATGAAGTTGCTGCTGTAACCATAATGAAGTTGCTGCGTTGCCCAGCTATCATTGTCGTCGTGCTTTGGTCACATCTCAAAAATTCTACAGTAGAATGAAGAAGAATGACCGGCCAAAGCAAATGCCAAATTTATTCCAAGATTGTCCGCTGACAGGTACACAATTGTACCCTTCAAGTTAATTTCGCCAGCAATTTCAATGCCAATCTCTTCTAAATATTTGATATCTTGTACGATTAATTCCAAAATGTTATTATAATCGGTTGACTTCGTTTTTAAATCATCTGCATTGCATAAACAAACGAGAAACACATTTTGCAGCCGGGAAAGATATCTGCTTGGCATATTTCGTACGATTAATTAAACGGCACACACTTTATGTATGTCACTTTTTGAAGACAAGTTTTTTCTTTTGAAGTAGTCGCAGAGTTGGTAAATGCACCAAAAAAAAATTCCAAATGGGCGCACCCAACATATATATGGAATCCGGTGCGCGCACCCAAGAAGAGTTGCACACAACTTGTAAGGGCGCGCACTTGTGAGGTGCATTTACCAACTCTGAGTAGTCGGTAGCAATTTGCAGCTGTATTGCAATAGGATTTTGCTGAAAAAAGTCACTTTCAGCAAAGACTTTTCCACAAAGAAAGCACTCAATGTTCTCCTCATCACACAAATGTTCATTCGCGGCTTTCATATAGGCATCATAATTATCATTTGATTTGTAAAATGCTTTCAATGAATCAATTATTAAGACGTATTGTAATGAGGACTGAATTAATTTTGGATATTCTTGCTGTGCATCTTTGTCCCTAAACATTTCAATTCGAGTTCCAACAGCTTTCTGTTGCGGCTTGACATACAATTCATTCCGGTTGAACCATTTTTTACGTTTACGTCGATTTGAGAGTACTTTGATTTTTGAACAAATGAGATCCGTTGAAGCTGTGATTAACTGAGTATTTTCAGTTTAACAGGCAATAGCCCGGTCTGCATAGCAGAATAGGAAATTCTCCATCAGTTTGGTAATATTTTCCCCGGGAAATTACGTCCAAATCGAATTGGAAATAGTCTCCCTGGGTTTTTGGCCGCAATTTCCCGAAAATAAAATATTTTTCTTGGGGAAAATATGACCAAATTTTAAAAGGAATTATTTTCTTCAATATTTCGGGCATAAATTCTCCATTAGATTTGTATGGGGGAAATTGTAACCGGGGAAAATATGACCGGTCACCGTGTGGTACCATCTCTTATTTTATATTGATCGAATTCAAAATCATTTTTATCATGGGACGCATCTATAGTATACATATAACATCAGCGACTTTGAATTCAGATCAATTGTACCGGGGTGTCCTTGCGGATGTAACACACCTGACTCCCATCCGTTCTTTTCGGAAAATAGACATCAAAGCCATTGTCTATCCCCGTTTAATTTCCGAGAACGATGCCCATGACTATTTTGGCGGGCCATCAAAAAATGCTGGACAAGGTCAAAACCGTGGACATTGTAGACACATTTGAGAATGGCAATCTGGAAGAATTGGCGAAAGTTTCGCCGGCCATGCCTAAGATGGTGCGGGACACAAACGACCCCCCCAAATCGATATTTTCAAACGGTGAATCTGGCAATATATCGTCACTCCACCCGAAGATACGCCAGACCATCAAGATCTACGAGAAAATTACTTGCGCCGCGCCAAACATGGCTCAACAATTTAAGGTGTAGCCCTCGACGAATTCAAAATCGAAATTCGAAAATCGACGCTTTTCGAAATTTACTCGAAAATAAAATCGGAGGGCATAGAGTCGCTATGGCTGATAAGGTAAACTATTATTCGGTCAAATTGTCACGGCACAAAATCCAGAAATGGTTTTTGGCCACAATTGAATTAGTGCTCAATCATATAAATGATATCAATATGACGCACAAGAAAAACACAATCCAATTGTGGCGGCCCAAAGATAGCGGCCAAACATCTTCTAATCTTTGTTGTCTTTTGTAATATGTGCATCCAACTTCCGTGACATTTCCACAAAATTTGGGAAACAACAATAAATCCAACATTGTACTAGATTAGTATAATATTGACCAAACAGCAAGGACTATAAAGACGCATATTGCGAAAAGTATACATTAACGCCATCTGTTGGCTTGGAAAGATGGGAGAAATTGTTATAGTGTTTCTGTAGTTGAACGTAATGTATTTTACGTATTCATACTTGTCAAAATCGACTTGAAAAGTCACACACGAATGCCGGTTGTTTACATTTTGAAGCCGCTCTAAATAGCATTGTGAGAAATGGTAAGAATAATTAATTAAATAGATTTTATTTGCCAAAATTAACAAAGAATTTCGATAAACAACAGATTGGTGACAGGATTGGTGATTTGATTGACACAGTGAAATGTCAAAGTATTAATTAATTGATCTGCTAATGATAGTATTTCATTTGATGTTTTTTCTTTATGGTTTTCATTATTGGGCCAAATAATTGAATTACTAGTTGAAAAATGAACATTATTTCGAGTAACATTTTGATCGTGACGTAAAATAGACTGAATTCCACGGAAAAGTTTTACGCGATTTCGAGTTTTCTCGGCTTTTTTCGTTCTTTTAATTATTTTAGTCATTTCAAATCGATCAATTGACGCGCAAGAATATATTCAGTAATAAAATGCCTTTTTACTTTCTATTTATAGTCATAGTTGTCCAGGTATTTTAAACATATGTTTTACGACAAAGAACAATACAATTAAATAGGTTGAGGTTGGTTGAGGCCGGTTGAGGTATAGGTTTAGTTTTGAAGAAAAAAATTGATGCAGTCTTAATTGGAAACACCACTTTGTGAAAAATTCAGTAGAAAACACACGTGTGTGATTTGCATTTCAAATAATTCGAATTGATTTTAACAAAAGCATTCACAAATATTTGAAAAAGAACGTATATAACGCAGCGATTTCGTATTATAATCAATCAAAGCACAAACAACTTAGATAGAAAACGTAAATATTCTTTTATTTTGGAATACCATAATACCGTTTGAATGAACAAAGTTGGTATCAATTTATTTGTTGATTTTTATTCTCTATAGACAATGGCTATAACAAGACATCAAAATACCAAGAAGTTAATAATAATCGCAGATCATTTAAGAAACCGATGAAACATTTTGGTAGTAAAACAAGCTTGCAAAACATGTCTAGGCAATCGAGCACTGAAACAATTATCGAAACTAACATCATACACACAAATTTACATATACAAATTCATAAAGGCGTTATGAAAGTTGCCAACAAAGTTGTATCGTCGAAAAAAAATACATTTAACCTTGAACTAAAAGCATCTCTGGAAAGACTGAGTGTAGTTGAAATACCACAGATTTCAGATGACGCTCTTTCTTTGAACGCACATATTCGAATGTTACGGCCAAGATTGTTTGTGGATTTAGCAGCGAAAGAAACTGGAAATTCAAATAAACATATAATTCGGAGAGTAATCAAAACGCCAAAACTCGTAATTGCTCCAAAAAATGTGTTAATTGAAGGTTTAGTTGTTATTGCGCAGATGCGTTCATATAGTGCATGGCCGGCATGTATCCGATTATTAGGCAAAAGTTACGTTGATGTTTATTTTTTCGGTGATAATACCAGTGGCCACATTGAGTATAATAAAATTGGGCTATTCGTAGAAAATTCAGCTTTACTCAAAGAAAATTTGAAGAAAAAAATACATGGATACGCAAAATCAATTCAATGTGCCGAAGGATGTTTGAAAGTGCCGTCGCACTTATCAATTTTAAATATGTCTTCCTAAATATCACAGAGAACTCTCTTGTTTACAATTGCACAAAACCAACAAAATTTAAAATAAACAGTTTGTCATTAAAACATGAATAAAAACACATTTTGTTGAAACTGGTTCATTCTCAGAACTATTAAGACGTCTTATTTATTGATTCGAAATAACTAAACGGTGAGGATTGAGTGGATGAACTGAACGTTGAGGTTTAGTGTCAACATGAATGAGTATAGTTTGACAGTTCATTGCAAGCGGTTCAAAACAAGAACACAGTTGCGTAGCGTACGATTCAAAGTGCGTTCCATTAAATTCAAAATGGAAAATACAAATGTAAATAACGAAGAAATTCTCACTGGTTCATTGGGGGAGGATACATTCGAGGCGGAAGAAGAAGTAATTGTCGAAGACAAAAAGAAAAAATGTGATTTCTGCGATTACCGTGCCAGGCCGGACAATTTGAAACGCCATGTATTATCAAAACATGAAAAGAAAAAATTCGACTGTGAACATTGTGGAATACAAACGTCAACAACAAGCGCATTAAAAATGCATAAACAGTTTTCGTGTGCCAAAAGGAATGCATTGGAATCGAAAGAATGCGTTGTGATTCCACCACCGTCAAAGGTTATTCGTATGGAAGACATTCACTCGGTAGAATATGTGATTACTCTTAAATACGGAACTCGAATTACTTTACCGAGCTCAATGGAACAATTGTCAGCGAATTTTCAACAGAACGAAGAAGAGAGCATTCCGAATCATAGCCACACATTGTACGATACTCCAATGAATTCGCCGTTGGATCGTAAGTTTTTTAGAAATAAAATTTGGTTTCATTGAAATAGGTTTAAAAGCACAAACAAATGCATGATACATGCGTAATACATGCAAAGGTGTGTGCATAAATCATATACATTATATACCAAATTTTTGCACGAAAAATGTAGAAAGTGTGAAATTTTGAAATGTAATTTGCATATCTATGATACACATTATATGGTTGTATTGTGGGGAATTGCGTAACGTTTGGTTCGGTGGGAAGTATCGTTTACAACGTTCAAATAAATGTTCGTATCGTGCATTCTATTTATTATTTATTTCATTCTATTTATTTTATTTATTTATCGCACATATTAAAAAATATTATTGAATTGCGATTGTTGGGATTTTGCTATCGCCTTTATTCATTGGAACGGTATCAAATGATGGATAAATACACCACACCGGAAATTTCGCGGGTTTCATTAACGCAACTGTGTATATATCGAAAGCTGTACAACCACCACCGGCCGCAAATATTCGACAAAGAATAGAACTGCTTAAAAAAGTCGACGCGCTAGATTGCAGCGAATACATTCGAATTTGAGCATTCATTTGGGAAATATGCCTGTAGATTGTCAATTTGGTAATGAAATAATTTCACAAATATTCACTACATTTACATAATATTTAATATGGGTGTAGGCATTAATTTCCGGAATTTTTTCGGTTCAAAGATACATTTATTTAATAATAATAAGAATGAGTACATTAACCAATGTATTGCCCATCGTTAGCTATGACTTCCGTCCATCTTCTTGGTAGCTTGTCAATTCCGCGTCAAAAGAATTCCTCATCTTTTGAAGCTATCCAGTCATCGAAAAAGTGGTAATGAGAAGGGGCAAGGTCTGGAGAGTAAGCCGGTTGATCAAGGCGATCCCAACCGAACACCTCTATCTTTTGTTTGACGATGTGTGCTCGATGTGGCTTAGCATTATCATCGTGAAACAAAACTTTTGGGTGTTTTCTCGCTACTAGCGGCCGTTTTTCGGCCAATGTTGTCGATAGCGATCAGCTGTAACCGTTTCGCCTTGTTTTAGCAGCTCATAATACACGATACCTTTCTGATCCCACCAAATGCACAGCATGACCTTCAGGCAATGAATGTCTCGTTTTGGCTGTGACGGTCCTGGTTGGCCTTCATCAACATACGCAGCTTTACGTTTATGGTTGTCGTAATACACCCATTTTTCATCGCCAGTAACAATTCGACTCAAAAAACCATGTTCTTTGTGCGCTTTGAGATGTTTTCTGCATGCTGAAAGTCATGCTTCAACCTGATTTCCAGTCAGTTGATGTGGTACCCAGCTTTGTTCAGCTGCAGTTTCCTTTGCACAAAAATAGCTTAACAAAACTTCCCGCAAATGCTTTTTCTTTCTCCAATTTTCAGAATTTTCCATCGTTGAAAAAAAAAATGATGCGCACAAACAAATGAAACACTCTTGACTGAATTTGAATAGGCCTTTCAAACGACGTACATGTCATTGATCTATTACAACGCACAAGCAAGTGGTGACATCTGATGTCAGATTCCGGAAATTAATGCCTACACCCAATATATTCATGAAATATTCTATTCCATTGTATACCTCTAGGCAAAATGATTCTATACGCAATTGTTTCACGTTGCCTAGATCCATTTATTGATATCGTCAGTGCATTATCCGGAAACGACCCATTTCTATTGCCTTTGAATAATAAACAAGAACAGCTCGATGAGATACATCAAACTAAAATATGGTTCTCGGGTGAAAAAAGAAGTGATCATGAAGTTCTTCTCAATATCTGCAAGAAATGGAAGAGGATACTCCCAGAACACCAGCGTGATTTGTGTAAACAACATCGTTTCTCGCAAGACAAACTAATGAAAGCCCGAGGTGTCCGGCGCCTAATTTTCGATCATTTGTTCAAGTCCAAATTAATTGATGATTCGCAATCGATGCGATCATTAAATGAAAATTCAAATAACTGGGAAGTGATCACGGCTTGATGCCGTTTTTCAGAATAACAAACCATATTTTGAAAGGCAAACTAATCCAAAAGAACATATTTATGTAATATTCGACCCTCCACATATGTTCAAATTATTACGAAAATACTTATCTCAACAAAAACTTAAGCATGAAGAAGATGAAATGAAATGGGAACTTCTGGAGAAACTAGCCATGAAACAAGATACTGATAACTTTTCATTGACAAATAAACTAACCCGGAACACATTTTATGGATGGATCATAAAATAAATGTTAAGCAGGCTGTGTGTTCGGTATGGTATCAGCTGGCACTGTGATAGCTATTCTGCCTATATGTAAGATATGTGACGCATAGTATGGGTTCTAAAGAACTTTGGAATGACAACAATTGCGAAAGAGCCATTCATTGGCCTCAGCAAATTGATTGAAGTAGGTATCCCATGCTCATCAGCAGTAGTATAAGTTTAAAAAACACATCCAATATGCATATTTTATTATATCGACATACAAATTTATGGAAATTGTGCTCTTCAATAATTTTTAGTTGATCAAAATATTATTTTAGGACGCTCGACTCTAGCAGCGAAATCGATAGCTCCTGAATTCTATCGATTTTGCTGCTGGAGTCGAGCGTCCTGAAATAATTATTTCTCGACTCCACCAGCGAAGAGCACAATTTCTATTACAGGCGTGTCAAAGATTTTCGGGCCTGATATAGAAACACACATTATATTTTCGAATGACTATATTTATTATTCAAAGTACTCTCCATGAACACGAATGACACTTTCATAACGATGCTTTAATTCCTCCTTCAAACCACTTGGCATCTTCGCCCTCCCATACGTTGAAAATATTGTTCGATATCTCTTCTTCGGACTCATATTGCTTCCCCTTCAGATATCTTTCGGTGTTTGGGAACAAGAAATAGTCGCTGGGGGCCAGATCTGGAGAATAGAGTGGATGGTGGAGTTGTTCGAACCCACACTCCCTGATGGCAGCTTGTGCAAGCAATGATTTGTGAGGCGGTGTATTGTCATGCAAAAGAAGAACTTTTCGAGTGAGCAAACCAGGACGCTTTTCTGTGATTGCTTTACGCAATCTAAGCATCTGTTGTGCATAATAATAGCCTGTGACTGTGGTGTTCTTTGGAAGGAATTCAACCAATATTATGCCTTTGCCATCCCAGAATACAGAGGCTATTACCTTGTTTGTGGCAATTTGTTTGCGTGGCACTTTCGATGCTGGTTCACCACGTTTGTGCCATTCCCTCGTCTGTGATTTGAGCTCTGGATCATAGTAGTGGATCCACGTTTCATCGCCAGTCACTATTCGCTCAAATGAGTCCTCTTCATTCAATTCCAACAACTCGAGAAACTCACGTGCAGCAGCAATTCGTTCTTCTTTTTGAGCTCTGTTCAAAGTTCTTGGAATCCATCGTGAGCAAACCTTTCTCATGTGCAATTTTTCATGAAGTATATTGAATACACTGCCACTTGAGATGTCAAACATTGCTGCTAACACTTTCTTGCTCATTCGAGGATTTTCGTGCACGAGATGAACTAGTGCCGTCTATATGTCAGGCCCGAAAATTTTTAACACGCCTGTAATTTGTATGTCGAAATAATAAAATATGCTCATATAATTCTACATTTCATTGTCTCGAAAGCAGTTCAAGTCATTGATCCATGATGATCGATTTTCAGCAAGGTCCGCTTCAATAGCTACTAAACGTGCTTTATCAATCACCTTCAAACTGTTCAATATATCGTAAGCAGCACGATCTAACAACATTTTCATACATTCGGGAAAATCTTCGCCGGTGAATTTCTACAATGCTTTTTTTCGGCTGAAATTACAATACGATAGAAAAACAATGACGATTCATTTCCACTGTTATTTTATGAGAAACGTTATAATACATTCACCATGATTGTTTAAAATTTGATAACCAAGCACTGACAAAACTAAGGTTATGATTTTGACAACACTGTGTTGTAAATGCTTACATTCCAACGAATGTTTTGAAGTAGCCAACAAATGTTGTCATTATGAATACATACAATGGTGTAATGATGTTATTACAACTGAGATGTGAGTGGTAAGGAAATAAATACGCAAGTGGTTGTTCCGCAAAATTTAGTTTTTATTAAGTGAATAAAGTAGAGTGTCGAACGTTTTGAACTCGTTTACTTCACGTGGTATGCAACTGTCTAATATGTCTAACGTTGTTACGATGCGTCTAAACGTAGTGTTGTCTCTAATGTCAATAGTTGGGGTTCTACGGTTATATTGCAGCTCAATCGAATCTCAAGCGTGATTTCTATATTCATCCAGTCCGTTGTATACGACTGTTGTCCGTTAGAGTGGCGATGTGCTACGGTGCTTGAATGCTTGTTGACTCTGGTCAGGAACGATGTTCTAACGAGTCAATCAATATAGTTTGTGCTACGACGATTGATTGCTCGTTATTCTCCGGAACGTCTGCTGGAACGTTGCTCCAAACAAGTCAATCAAT
>NW_022198645.1:350487-369714 GCF_009176525.2 Contarinia nasturtii
TGTAACCTTTTAATACGAGTCATTAAATAATATTTATTTTAAAGTAACATTAACTAGTGGAGTTTTTAATTAATTATCAACACATCCACAACATATTTCTTCAAAATATTTTTCAAGCAGTTGTCTTCTAACGCAACATCATTTACAAAAATTGAATTACAATATGTAATTTCATCTATTCTAGTACATTCCAACAAATTCTCTTTATGAATTTGTTTAAATGTGACATTATCGCTGGAATATACGTGTTCAACTTTTGCATCTAGAATATGAGTCTTATTGTCAAAGGAAAAAGGGATTGGAATAACCTCTAATAAAAAATTTGATTCGTTTTTTAAAATTGGTATCTCTAAAACAACTCCAATATGTGTTTCATTTTGAAAAGTAGAGATTTCGCTTACATCCAATAAATCTAATATCTGTAATTGTGGTAAACCGAATTTAGGCTGTAATTTAGCGTTGGTTTTTGCCATTTCTCTTGTAAGGATATCCACGTCAATGATGTTATATAATGTGAGACGAGGTCGATTGTCTAATATGCTGGCCAAAAATGCTGAATCTCTGATATGTTTGTTCAACAAATTTGTCGCTATTGCCTTTTGTTGCTCAAATTTATCTTCATTTTTATTTTGCTGAAGGTCTCTTCTACTCAGCTGAATTAATCTTAACTGATTTTGTAAGTGTCTTTCCGTTATCTCCATTTGTTTTTCACTCGATAAAGTGTCCCATTTTTCTTTTGCTTCTAGCATCGCCCATGTCGTCGTGGCTGAGATTATTGTAGTCGTTACATATCGTGACGTAATTATTCTGAACAATAATGTTCCCACGGCATGCACCCAACGCTTTTTCCTTTTCTCTGTCAATGCCATTTTGATATATCTGGCATTCAAATGTGCTATTGCAACATCACTGTAATAATCCGAAACAAATTTGGTACAAATATCATTGTCCTCGCCCAATTCATTACACATTTTGCTGAGTTGTGCAGCATTATGTGCTAAAGAATCAGTGTTATGGAAATACTCTTGAATGTTTTTATTGAATCTAACTTTCCATTTATTATTAAAAAATGATATCTTGCCATTGTTTTTGAGAATTGCATTCCCCTGTGACAAACATATTAGCTGATAAATACTGGTCAGTGTCAAAATTACGTGTATTTGTCGCATTACTGAAAATGAATTGGAAAAATGCAGTTTTTTAGTTTGGTATGTTTTCAATTTTGTAAAAGGAGTGTCCAGTTTACACGTAAAAAAATAAAATATGGAAGAATATGAATGGGTGTGTGCAAAACATTTTAAAATTCATTATGGCCGACTATTAAGACAAAATTCATCATGGTTGCTTTCTTAAAGATACGCTTAAATGGGCAAAAGAATAAGTTTCGTAAAGAACACACCCCTTGCTATGTGAAAAGAACATATTTGTGCGCTTGTATGCCTGTATACGTTTTTTTTTTGAATTTAGGGTCACGAATACAATCGAAGCGTTGTGCATTTTACCGCTTCGCATTCATAGTGCACAGATTCCGTACGCGTTCAAAAATTCGGTTCGAACATACATCATCCCCTAAACAAAATATTTTATACGTATGTGCGACCGTGAACATCAAATATTATTCGTTCTTGTCGTATGTTGTATACTACACACATGTTTTCTGTCGTACGCATGTGTATATGACTTGCATACAATCAATTCTTACAGCACGCATGTGTGTCGTTCGACGCATTTTCACCCTCTTTCTGTTATTAAAGAGAATGCATGCTTGAGGCCTCATACATAAATGTATTGCTGCTGTGTGCACATATGTGAGTGCAAAAATGAATGTAGTTTTCGTTTCTTTTTACTCTCATTCCCGCTACTATAGCAACAGCGCGTATGTTGTCACACTTTCGTTTCTCCCTACACCATCCTTGCGCGTGGTACATATATGTGTCTTTCGACTTAAATGTTTACATTTGAAACGCAATCATAAATGTGTGGATATTTTCGTCGTTGCCAAAAATCGTTTACCTTCACCATGTGTTACATACACGTACGCGTGCGCGTTTGTCTTATATGTGATCGCTTGTACGCATGTGCATGTGCATTCGATGTTGTTTCACTCTCCTTCTCTTTTTAATGCGACTGTGTGTACTCATGCACCAGAACGTATGTGCAGATGTACAGTGATTTTTTACTTCTACCGCATATGTGTGCATGAACGAAAAGAGATGTATACATGTGTGTTTTTCATTTTTATTTTCTCTCTAATTCTCGTTGCTATGGCAACGGTATGCATGTTCACACGTTCTCCCTTGTTTTTTAAATGCATGTTGTCAATGTGTGAAAATATTTTTCGCATGCTTGTACTGGTTTTTGGTTGAGTGTGAGTTACGCTGTATGTGTATAAGAATTCATTCATTTGATTCAGTTCTTTTTTGACATTGAGTGTGAATTGTTTAAGCGATTTGATTTGAAACTTTTTATCATGGAAGTTTTGCGGCAAGTGATCGATATTTTGGAGAAAAAATATTATTTTTGTGTACAATGTGGTGGTGTATTATTCGCAATGAATAAATACGTTCATAGTCGTGTGGGTCAAGTTTATTTTTCATCTATGCGTGTAAAATCGCATATATTTCTTGGGAGTAGAACGACTATATTATGTGGGCTTTGTATGGACGATTTCGTTATTGTTTCGGGACGATTCTTTTGGGTATTTAATGGTGGGAATGATTATTTCGCTCTTGTTCTACCCGATCGACCATTAGCTCGGTAAGCAAAAATAATATTGAAAAATATTGTAACAAAAGTCAATTATTTTTTACAATTTTTATAATGGTATAGTTTTGCGTTTTGCGATATCGTAATAAATTTTTATTACGGTGATAATTATTATGTTCTATATCGTTATTAGGACCGGACCCTAATAACGTTATTATGAGTTTATTAACTTTATCATGATAAAGTCATAATAAAGTTATTAAGATTACATCCCAATACTTACTATGTTTTATCATAATATTTATTGGATTGATCTTAATAAATACCGTGGTCTGGCTAAAAATTTCTAGGTTGTGAGGTTTTCTCATCCGATTGAAGCTATACCCATTTGCTTGATTTCGTCAAACAATAAAAAAAACATTCGGAACTAGTGAAAAAAATATATACAATTTCATATTTTTTACTTTTTTCAGTTTGTGTTCGCCTTTGCCAAATATCGCAAGAAGAGCTACCATAGTGACTAGAGTCACAAATGAAAGGAGAGTGTGAAAGAAAACACAATAATTTATAAAGGAGCGAGTACGACGTTTCCCCCTTTGCTAAGCGAAATTAACCCGATATACGGCGCTGATGTAAATGTCACTCTATGTCATTCCACAATGATACATTTTTTGGCTTGACAATATATAAGCTATTCATTCAACATGCATAATTTTTGAACGGTCGAGTAAAAAAAAAGAAACATATCATAAAATATTCTTCTTACGTTTATCATAAAAATTCTCTATATTTTAAATTTATTTGTTTAAAAATAACAATAATTTCAATTTTTTTTCATAGATTGAACAAGAATCTAGTGTAAAAAGAAATACCAATGCGACACCTACCGTTAAAATAGAAAAGGAAACTTATTTGGAATTGTAACATTTTGGTCCGCCATAACAGCATCTTTGTTTTGCTTCTCTGTGATTGGTCAAGTAAAACGAAGATGCTATCATGGCGGACCAAAATGCTACAATGGAGACCAACTAAGTTTCTTTTTGCATTTTTACGGTAGGTGTCGCATTGTCATTACTATTTACATTGGATTCTTATTTAATCGATGAAACATTTTTTGTTGAAATTATTGTAATTTATAAACAAATTAATTTTTTTATAAAAAAAAATTTTTAATAAATTTTTTAATGAAAAATGTTAGAAAAATATTTTATGACATATTTTTTTCAACGATTCAATAATTATGAATGTGTATGCATTTTAAATGAAGAGCTTATATATTGTCAAGCCAAAAAAGTATTATTGTGAAATGACAGAGTGACATTTACATCAGCGCCGTATATCGAATTAATTTCGATTGGCATAGGGGGAAATATTTTGACAGATAGTACTCGATCCTTTTAATTACTTCTGTTTTCGATAAGTATTATTCGATATCTGTAGACAAAACACCAAATACAGAAAGAATGAAAGTGTATTGTATGGCAAGTGTTGCCATACGATACAGAAAGAAAGATAACAGAATTTTTCGACAACTGTCAAACTTCTATGTAAATGTGTGTGCACATTGAAAATAAAAGCATTGTGTACGCCGCACACAGTTTGTGAGTGTGAAGTCTACTATGTGCGAGTTAATGTCGTCGTTTTAAATCAGCAAAATTTACAAACGGAATATGCATTGTTTATAAACTTCTATAAATAATTTATGAGTCAAAAATCAATCTTATTTCAATTGGTGTTGATGACAAAAGAGGAGATCACGCTCTGCTCGCACTCCATTTAAAGCAATGTATTGGGTTTCGAACACGCAGATGTGCTGCCACCTGGTATCTCAAAGTTAAGCTGCTATAACGCACATGCTTCTTGCAAATGAAGAAGGAGAGGAAAGCAATGTCTTTACATAGGGTTGAACTTATAAATGTCAGAGAGCAGCACAATTACCGTGTTCAAAGTGCGATTGCCCTTCGGAGGAGATGACATGGCGTGCATCTAGTACTCTTTGTTTAATGAATTTCGAGTTTTGATCCAAATATTCGATGCTTGTAATAACGATGTTGGATATTAAATAGTCTATTATGCTGTTGCGATCGTTTGCTCGGTGATTGTACTGCTTTAAACTTGTTAGAAGTATCATTTGCGAGTCGACACTACTTTGATGGTTGCAGCTTTTACCAATTCGATGAAATTGGCATCAGAAGTGTTCGGCAGGATTGAAATGCCAATGATCTTTCCTTTAATGAATTTGAAGCCGTTTTCTACCAACAAATTTATAATTGACATCCAAATTGAGCACATGTCTGTGGCGCGGTAAAAACCAATTTTCTTGTTTGAATACGGGTCCGTGTGATTGACCAGGATTTTATTCACCAAACAGTAACAAACGCGGCCAATCATGCTGGATTGATGAATGACGGCGTAATGTTTGTGTCCGTTTTAAAAATCGGAAAAATGTTGGACTATGAACCACGTTTTGTTTGCCTCCAAATCGGAAATTCTGAACGAATCAGAGGCCATAGCAATCTGTATCGAATTATTTCCCGTTTGCATATTTTTTGTTTGCATATTTATTGGGAAAATTCAAGTATGCTTTAACTGAAAACAGAAATCAACAATGCAATTTATTCGATGAAGACGTATCACCGCATAATGACATTCCTACAACATGAAATGAAACCAATGGAAACGACAATGAAGCAATGTCACAACATATTGTTGAAGTTTCTCAAGAAATATGGAAAAACAAGAATTTAGATACACATTTAAATTAACATTAAATTATTCGGCTAAAGGTAGAAGATGAAGATCGTGATCGAACGATTGCAATGAAAAACCTACCGTTCAGCGAAGGGAAAGAAAGTACGACGATTAACATTTTAATACGATGTTAGACGGTTTGTGCCCCGATGGTGTAATAACCGCTCATCTTTGCTCGCATTTTATCAACACCGGTTCTGTCACGTATAAAACCAAAGCTCAGGCCGAGACGGCATTGCGTGCTCTGAAGGAACGGCAGCCCTTGATCGAAGCGTCAATGTATGACGTGTGAGTTTTTTTTAAATAAACAATTGAAATCTAAAATTTAAATGAACAAATGAAATACGATAACTATCAATAATTATACATACATATATTTGGAAAAAAATCTACCAGTTCACAATGCAGACCGAAATAGTACTAACCACTATATCTGGTAAGCACTATATCGTATATTTAACATACTACCCAAACTTTATGATTGTTAGATGGCGTTAGATGACGCTCTTAAAGTTCTTCCAATATAAAAAAGATACATATTTAGCCCATTTGGAAGTGTCAACGCTCTAAAAGTACACTCAAAAGTACACGACAGAAATCTCACAAAAATTTCGTGTACTGAATGCTCAAAAAGTTTTGTAATAAAATCAGCATTTCAATAAGTTTCACATGGATCAAACGGCTTCGTCACAAAACCGACGATCAGCAGTGAAAAAACAGACAGCAATGCGTCCTGAAATAATTATTTCTCGACTCCATCAGCAAAGAGCACAATTTCCATTAATTTGTATGTCGAGATAATAAAATATGCTCACATAATTCTACATTTCATTGCACTATAGCTTGAGCGACAATGCATCCGAATTTTAAATTAATTTAAATTGTTTCCATAACATTTTCATAAAAAAGCAGTCAATTCAGCGGATCCTACCATGACAATCAACTTGCGGAACAAACGACTTGCACAAAGAGAAATATTTGAGAAAGGTAACTCGTACTTGCGGTGTTAGAAGAGCAAGTGCGAGTCAACATACTCAAATATTTCTCTCTGTGTGGCAAGCGGAAAAAGTAGTTCCACTTTCGTATTCTCACCAATACTGTATCGGTTTCAATCATGTACAAAATGAAACCGACAGAGTTTGATCAATTGAGTAAGGAGAAGATCAAAGCAATGTTCTTTGGAAAAAAGTTTGTCTACGTGCTCGGAATCGACACTGGCGAAAAACATGGAATGCGACATCCATACATATCTGGGGTCAATGTGTCTAATTTTTTTTTTTTTTTTACTTTTTCTTGATTTTTTCTATTTTCTTTAAACATTTTCTTTCTCTTCTTTCTTAAAGGATCGCGATGATTTTATTACAGAGTTAACAAAAAACTACGTTACAACGACGAATTTTCGGCTATACAGTATGTTTCATTATAGAGAGAGGTTGATTTTTTATAATAAAACTCAAGAGTTTTACAAAATTATAATGCACAAATGAGTTAAAATAAATGAGATACTAGCCAGAATTGAAAATAAATTTGATACTTTAACGACATTGAAAATAAATGTGATACATACCACTTTTATTTTCAATATCTTTCAAGTATCAGATTTATTTTAAACGCGAGTTAGTATCTCATTTATTTTAATTCATCGTCTTGTATTGGTATTTTTTTAAAGAATGTTTGGAGGTCATGATTATTCTTACCCATTCATATGAGAAATTAGATTTTGAGTTCAACACAATTGAAATTAATTTGAGAATTTATTCTTGAGAATTTATAATTTTTCAAAAAAAAAATTAATGATCTAGAATTTCGCACAACAATATTCATTAATAACAATGCCATCCATGACCACAACATAGCACATTACTGCTCAGAGAAATTGAACAGTGTAAACACAAAGGTTTGTTGTGTATTTCGCCCATTTACACAGACGTTTCACACACAGTGTGAAACGACGAATTACCCACACTACAACAAAAATGATGTGAATTCGACATTTTACACTGTGTGTGTATAACGTCAGTGCAAACCGTCATTTTACACTTTGATTTTGCAAGTTCAGTGTAAAATGATTTTTCGTAAAAAAAAACTATTTTTTTCAAATGATAATTTTTTTTTCATGTTTTTATTTTATTGTTAAATATTCAATGAAAGATTTAAAATATAATTTGATTTGAAATTGATGTGATTTATAGTGATATTTTGCTCTAAAAAAGTTTACCGGTGTGTTGTAAAAACATAAAAAAATCCGTATCTCACGCTCATACAATGAGCGGATGTGAAATTTTTGACAGTTCTCGCATGACTCGAGCGCCACCGGTGCCCTCAAAGTAACACCAATGGTTTGACAATTCATTGCTGTCAAACCCATTTGTTGTGTGTTTTGAGTGTTGTGTTTTGATTAGAAGGTTTGTGTTTATATTTTTCTGTATTTTTCAGGTTTAATCATTTTGAAAATAAATTTCCAGTGCCATTTAAAATGTGTGATAAGTGTATTAATAATATTTATTGATACTGATATTGATTTGAACTGCTTTCATATTTTATGTTGGTCGTGTCATTCTTGATTCGAGTATTCTACAAGAACACTTTTTTATTAACTCATTCGAATCAAAAATGGCGAGAGCAGTTCACACATCAATAAATATTATTTAATAAATTATGTTTTTTATGCTTATGATTTATGATTACATCGATAGGTCGACACAAAATGGGGTCAATAAAAGGTATACGGAGAGGCAATTACAAGACATTGAAGCTAGTCGGAAAAGTGTTTTGTTCATACTGCAATAAGTCATATACGCGCCGGCAAAGTGTTCTACAACATTTAAGATCTGTTCACTTAAACATTCGAAAGACTTGCTCCATTTGTGCTAAAAAATACACATCAACATCAACATACAACCGGCATCTCAAAATTGTACATGGCGTAGCAGATGTTTTGACGAATTTTGATGTACCATTTGATACCGTACCTTCTAATTCATCCAATTTGACTCAACTAAGCTTTGAATCGGATGACAAGTTTCCCAGTATGGCCAAAATTCTTGTTTTGAAAGAGAACAACAAATTCGGGAAATACATTAGCACGGTTAAAGATATCGATGTTGGACAAGTCGTATTGGCCGCACCTGCATTTGCTAGTATCGAGTATTTGGTTTGCACTGATTCGGGCTGCTTTGCGTGCGGCAAGGTTTCAAAATGCAAAATTACATGTTCAACCTGCATTGATGTTTGGTTTTGCAGCAATCAATGTAAAGGCAACAGAAAGCACCGGGAAAAATGCGATTCATCGTTCGATCGTCTTGATTGCCGCGCCGTTAGACTTGTTACACAAATGATAGTAAACGCGGTCAAGTCAGTCAGTGATATTACCGCACTGCTTCAATTTTGTCGAGGTTTGCTTTTCATGAAAAAACGATCAAAGAATTGCAAACCGCCCTATTCACAATATGGTCAAATTTTGTCACTTAAAGAGCATCCTGAACCAGAGAATCCTGCAATAGCACGCCGCGTGGTAAAAAATGTCATTCAACGTGTTGAACTAGAAGAGCTCAATTCAAAAGAGGCCAAAAGAATATTATTCTATCTAGCAAATCAGCATACTAATGTACTAGCTTTGAATGCGTTTTCAGAGGAATGGACTATTAGTAAGGGCGGTAAATGCATTCGTTTTTTCATCTTCAATATATTATCGAGAATAAATCATTCCTGTCAACCAAATATAAGCCATTACATCGATGATGATGACGTCACATACTGTATTGCAACTCAACCGATAAAAGCAGGGGAGCAGCTATTTATCAATTATCTGCAGCACATGCAACTTGAAACCGAGGAAAGAAAAAAATACATTAAAGAATCTTGGAATTTTGACTGTTCATGTCAAAAATGCTCCCGCAACTAATTGTAAAATTATTATTACTTTACTTTTTAAAACAATTGTTTTTATATTGATTTTTCTAAAATGTTAAAATATGAATAAAAAAGAAAACATGAATAGAAAACTACTACGTGACTACTGAAAAATCATTGATTTTATTAAGCGTTGAAATTTGGGATACACGAAACAAAGACAATTCTCAACCATCATTTAAAGTTCAAGTAAATATGGCCTTTCTCTTGTATATTCGATATTTCGAGGAACCCATGGCAGTAATCCAACATTTTGTGATCCAGCAACATTATCTGCTGGTACTTCATTTGGTCCGATTTCGTTCAAAAACACATCTTCATCCGGTTCTTGATCTGAGTCACAGTAAATAATGTCAACCAATTTTGCGTTGTCAAATTTTTTTTCGAATTTTTCTCCAGTGTCATATTGAACCGGTGAAATCATTCTTCTATTCAAAACGTAATGTTCTGCATTTTCGATTGATTCTACAATGATAATTATCAAACTTTGAAAATAAATTTACCACAATTTATTTTTGTAATTTTCAACACTATTGCTTACTTACCAAAAGCCTTGAATATGAATGCTCGATAACACGCATCAACTTTGGCATTCAAAAAATAACGTGTTCTACGGTTGAACATAGCATCTGATCTGTAATTTGGGGAAAAAAAGACCTTTGGCGGCTTTCCCACTACTGGATTTTCTATCCATTCCTTTTTAATCACTAAAAAGCGTTTACTTTCTAAATAAACGGCAAAAAAATGCATTATATCTAGTTATGAGTCTATTGGAAGAGGATATCACACGAAAAAGATCGTTCGTGAAATTCGTCAATAAGAAATGCAACAATCTTCGACAGAAACAGTAAAAGTGGATAGTCCCGGACATCTCAAAAATTAATTTCTAAGCAAGAAGTAATAATAATTATTAATGGTTAAAATTGCTGTAGTCGGTGAATATTATTATTAAACAAGAAGTTCGAAATAAAGATTTCTTCTTTTGTCAACGATAAGCTTGTTCTATTTATTTAAAATATTTTGGTTTACAAATAATATTATTATTATTTTTCAAAAGAAATGTCGAATGTGAACATATTTGTTCAATTATGCTGCTTCACCAATCTTAGATCGTCCAATTTTCATTGCAAATCCACGAAAAGCATCGAATCGTTTTTTGTCATCACCAACTCGATTTTGAAAAACGGCTAAGATAATAATTATTATAATAATAAAAAGGAGTTGTATCTTAAAGTCATTACAATCGATTAGTATCATCACCTTTTGCAAATTGTAATTTTGCACGGTTGAGCTGTTTTAAAGATGACAGAGATGCGCAATTGTTAAGCTCAGTCTTTGTGAAGATAGCTCGTTTTTGGATACACTGCATTCATGCTTTTTAGTAGCTTTACTAAATTAAGAGACAATTTAATGTCTTCGTCGAGATAATATCGGGCACCTCTATCCTATAAAGAATCCGGACTTTTTATCTAAAATATAATTAATGTATACAACATCATAAAACAACTTACGTTCGTTATGAAATAATATTTTGGAGCAAATTGATTGTCAATTTCATAATGACGCGTGTTAACGAAGTTCTCGTGTTCATCTTCATCTAGCGACGATTCACTGTCGTCGATAATTTCATCACCAATACGGTCACGCAGTTTTTCTAACTGTTTCCGGAGATTCATATTTTCTGCTTCTAATTTTATCTTTATTGGATCATCCAATTCATTTTCTGCTCGACCATTTTCATCTGTAGCTAGAGAATGCTCGTGAGCGCATTGTGATTCATCATCAGTCGTTCCTTTTTCTTTCACAAAGTCTATATCACCACCAATAGATTCCTGTGTGTAGAATAGAAAATTGACGCGAGACTTCAGACTTCGAACAAAACAATCGAAACGATATTAAGACGAATGTTGTTTCTAAGATCTTACGTCCAAATCAAATCCAGAACCGTCTTCGCCATTTACCATATTGTTCGGAGCATTATTGTCATCATCGTTTTCATTTTCGCTTTCAGCAAAATCATTGCGCGATTGATTGCCCGTTTCGTTTTCTTGTGTATCAACCAGATTCTGTGCGTGTTAGAATGTCTTTAGTTTTAAATATAATCAAGGGAAATTATAAATAAAATCTTACATTCGAATTATCACTGTCAGATATATCTATGAAGTCTACCGGATCGGTTTCAGGATGAAAATTGAATACTTCCATTGATTTGTAATCAACAGGGGCAGCCACTCTTTGATTTGATGCGAATCTTTCGGCAGCTTCATACGAATTAAATGCTTTAAAAACGAATGCATCGTAACATGCACTCACTTTTTTGTTCAAATACACTTTCTTTTCCAAAGAGAAATCGGGCTCTTTACTTTCATCGTCACAAAAAAAAAACGGTAGATTTTTGGCCAAGCATGTTTTGGCAAAACAATATAACGTTTTGATTTTAAGTAGACAACAAAATATTCCATTTTTTAAACCGTGGCGTAAACTTTTTTAGAATATAAAATGAAACCGCAGAGAAACAACAACTCACGTACTGTATAAGAAACACTTTGATTAACAGTTTTAGCGCGCTGTCAATATTATTCGGGACTGCCACCATACAAAAAAATGGCACGACCAATTTCCAATTTGCACATTTCAAATTGGTATTTATTGACAAGTTGACATTTGGATTTGAAAGGTTGAAACAGGTTGAAATCAGTTGAATCTTTAAATAGTATTTGATTCCAATTAGATAACAAATAACAATATGCCTAATTGCAAAATAACGGAATGCAATTCAAAGTTTTCCAAAGGCTGTAATATCTCTTTCTTTAGGTTTGGGAGATTTTAATATTAATAAATATTTTTTTACTAAATATAATAATAAATTGCAGTGTACCATCTAAGCAACCAGATAAGAAAAAATGGATTGATGCAATTGAAAAAGTGCAAACATTTGATTACATTGTACAAACATATTATTTATGCCAATACCATTTTCTACCAGATGACATTGGTATACGAGGAAAAAAGAAGTATATTTTACCTGGTAGAGTGCCTTCTATTTTTGAAAATATCAGTAACAATGATAATAATACTTTAGCTTGTTTGGATGTGAATGCCACTGACATAAATATTATTAACAGTGAAGAAGTTGCCATTGCTTCTAATTCTGTTATTTCGGTTCAAAATATCTCGAGTATTGAAGAATCAACTGTGGAAGTTTTTCCAGGCTCATCGACTATTTATGATGGGTAAACATTAGAATTTAAATTATTACATTTCTTTAGAATAATACATTTCTGTTTGTAATTTTTTGTGTAAAAATCAGTTATGTGCTTGAAGATGACATTATTTACAGTCCTGAATGTCTTTTGGAAGAAATCTCAATTGAAAACAATTATCAATTAACCGAACAAATCACCTCACACACATCGACTATTCCTGATACGTATGTAATGTAATTAAAACTATTGCTTAGTTTATAAATTTTTTGTTTGTATTCTAGACAAACAAAACTCATCTCAAAAGCTGAATATAAGAACTTGTTGGATCAGACGGTTGAACTGTACCGATTGAAGAAGAAACTGAATGAATTGGAAGAAAAAGAAGTAAAAACCAAAGCCAAAATGACTAGAATGGAGATGAATATAAAAGAGAAGGCAGAAATAATCAAGAGGTGTCAACGTTTGATTTATTTTCATGAAAAAGAAATTTCAAGTCAACCGGATAATTCTGACCAGCAAAACAACAAAGTAATAGTTATTTTAGCTTTGAGGCTAACTTAATAACCATATTCACAATAAACCGATTTAAACTCATTGTTATTAATAATTTGATGTCTTCAATTTATTTGATTTCAGAAGAGTGATATAACTGAAGTTTTGGAATGTTTGTTGGTTGGAAAACGTGCCAAATCATATTCCGCTGTAGTGAGAATTTTCTGTTTAACTGTTCATTTTTACTCCTCAAAGGCGTATGAATACATTCGTTCATTTTTTAATTTAAATTTACCGCATATAAGAACCATCCGTAATTGGTACTCTGCAATCAATGGTGAACCTGGATTCACTACAAGTGCTCTCGATGTTTTAAAACAAAAAGCAGATGAAGCAAAAATGAAGAACGAACCCATTAACGTCTGCTTGATACATGATGACATGTACATTAGACAGCACTCACAATGGAATTCAGCAGAGAAAAAATTCCTTGGACATGTAAACGCAGGAAAACCACCAGAGAATCACGAAATATGCTCATCTTTAGCCAAGCAAGCTAACGTTTTGATGGTGAGTGGCATTGGGAAAAGATTTATAATCCCAATAGGCTATTTCCTATTTAACAAATTGTCTGCTGATGAAAGAGCTGCGATTATTTTTGAGGCCCTATATAAGTTGAACAATATTGGAGTTAATGTGTGTGCAATTACAAATGATGGCCATAAAGTAAATATTGCCCTTGCAAAAATACTGGGTGCAGACTACGATGCTGACAAGCCGTATTTCACGAATCCATTCAATAAACAAACAGTGATATATTGCATTCTAGATGTACCTCATATGATAAAATTGGCACGGAACTGCCTAGGTAACAAAGCAACAATTTACAACAGCAAAAATCAAGAGATAAAATGGTCATTTTTAGAAGATTTGATAACACTTCAAATTTCTGAAAATATCAATTTTGGAAACAAGCTTACAAAAAGCCATCTCGAATATAAAAAGAGAGAGATGAACGTACGGTTGGCCGCAGAAACATTGAGCAGTAGCACTGCCGATTCCATCGAATACTTGAATAAAATTATGAAAATAGAACATTTTCGCAACAGTGAAGGCACCGTGGAATATATCCGATTTTTCAATAACATGTTTGATATTATGAACACGAAAATAAATCACTGCAACGACCAGTATAAGCGACCGATTTCAGAAGAAACCATAAATCGAATTACTACTTACTTCGAATTTGCTAAGAATTACATCAAGGGGCTCCAGTTAATTGAACGTGATGTAAAAAAGTCGATATTGAAGACTCCATCATTTACCCCATATTTCGGATTTTATCACAACATCATTAGTTTCATGGGAATTTATTATGATTACGTGAAATCAAATGTCATAAATGAATTTTATACATTTGACGTATCTCAAGACCATCTTGAGTCATTTTTTGGTCGCATCAGACGCATGGGAGGTACTATTCTTATTCTTTCATGTAGATTTGATTTTCTTATATTCTTAATTTCGTTCTTAGGTTTGAATGATAATCCAACTGCTCAGCAATTTATGGCCGCTTATAAAAAACTATTGTTGCACAATGAAGTGAAATCGGGGAAAGGCGCCAACTGCTTGAACGACATCACTAAAGTACTCCATGTTCAATCAAATTATAAAAGCAGTTCGAAAACTACAAATCAGGCCGAGTTGGACTTTTTATCAAACTTTGATGCTGAAAATAAAATCAATTATGAAAGCGCTTATCTTACGGAGAAAGATAGAAACTCTTTAAAACAGCACTCAATGGTGTACGTTGCCAGAATCGTAGAGGTGACTGTCATAAAAATAATTGCGAACAAAGGGCGTAATCGTTGTACAGCATGTGCAGACGTTTTTTTGGAAAATGAAATTACCGATGACTCGTTTATTGAATATAAATCTGAAATAGGTAATATTTTGCCTCCATGCAAAAGCACAATCGATTTAATGGAAAGTGTTGACAACTTATTAGACAAATATAAGTCGCAAAATGTTTCATTTTATTCCATATTGACCCATATCATGCGAAAAATTGACAAAGATAGATTTTATGAAAAATCTTCATTCGATGAGCATGATCACAAGCACATATTTATCGAACTTGTGATAAAAACATATATGGACATCAAATCCACAGAAGTGTGTAAGACCATCACGAGATTATCACAAGAAACACAATTACGGCATACAATGTTAAAAACAGTTCATCGTGCAGGACAATGATTTTCATAACATGTGGAACATTATAAATAAAGTAAATAGATTTGAATGTTTTCATTACAGAATTTTGTTTTATTATTTAGAAATACTAAAATTCACAAGGTTATAACAGTTGTTTTAGTTTGTTCTATATAAATCTATTGAAATACAATAAAATGGCACGACCAAATTCAAATTTGTTATAACATGTGATATGTTAATAAATCACTTTCAACAGTCAGCTATGCAGTAAATGAATATAAACTTTTGTCAGTTTCTTTGCTGCTGTTTTTGCATGTATTTATTCATACAGTCTGGGCTGCAGAACATGAAGCATTGGTTACTGTACTCAATGCATGTCGCCTTTTTGCCTTCCTCAATAGCTAACTTTTCCTTTAGTTCTGCAATCCTCTTGTCATTGTTTTCGGTACGTGTTTCATATTCTTTCACCTTTGTATTTTGTGCAGCCAAATTAGCATCAAGACTACCTATTTTATTTTTGAGATCTTCAATCGTCTTGTTATCGGTTTTGATTCGTTCTTCAAGTTGGTCCACCTTTGAATTTGCAGCAGACAAATCAGCCTCTAGTCTAACTATTTTCGCGTTGAGGTCTTCAATCATCTTGTTATCTGTTTTGATGTGTTCTTCAAGTTGGTCCACCTTTGTATTTGTAGCAAACAAATCAGCCTCCAGTCTAACTATTTTCGCGTTGAGGTCTTCAATCGTCTTGTTATCGGTTTTAGCGCTTTCTTTATGTTCTTTCACCGTTGTATCTTTAGCAGCCAAATCACCCTGCAAAGCAACTATTTTCGCGTTGAGGTCTTCAATCGTCTTGCTATTTTGTTCGGCGAGTACTTCATGTTGTTTCAACTTTGCAATGCTAGCAGCTTCCCTTTTTTTACGGTCTTCATCTTCTTCTATCTTTGCATTTCGAATGGCCAAATCAGTTTTCAAACAACCAAACTCCACTTCCATAGCTTCCATAGCATCCTTGCACTGTGCTATTCTTTCATCAGCTTTGAAGACGCCTGCAATAGTTGTATATTCATCCAGCATGTTATGTAAAAGTTTGAATCTTTTGGCACATTCATTATCATCATCGTTTGCTGGTCTTTTCATCGAATTAATTTCTGAGGCGTAAAATGCGACTTCATCAATAGTTTCAGTAGGTTGAACAGGTGCAAAAGATTCAGCATTTTGGTCATTTTCAATAAAAAAATCTTCTTGCATCGTATTTGATGCACATGTCATGTATTTTACATGGGTGTCCCACTTATTGGGCTCAAATTTTAGGTCGATTGGAGGGCGCCTATTCATAATTCCGCAGGAATTATTTTCGCTTTATAAATTGAAATAAATTCGCTAGAAATAATTCCGTTACTTGCGATGTAAGAAAAAAAATCGCAAGAAAAATAAAGAAATTATTTTCTCTATTCAATTTTTTGAATTAATTTCGTCACATTTATTCCGCAATACCGATATTGAAATTTTTTTCGTGTGAAATAACTTCGCTGCGAAATTATTTCATACCAATTTAGAGCCATCTCCCACATCATGTTTTGTGTGTTCCATACTCAATATGAAACAATGATGGATTAATGAATCGATTTCAAAGATTAAAGAACCATATTTTAAATTGTATGACTCTGTTAAAAAAAAAAACAAAGAGAAAAATTGTTCAATTGACCAAATCTTATTTTATAATAAATGTTGTTTACTTCAATTATTTTAACTGTTATTACAAAATTAACACTAGTTGATCACAATATTACTCACTACATTACGCTTACAAATTGGACACAAAACATTTTTATTTCTTTCAGACACATACACCTTCCATAACACAAAGCATTGATTGCATGTGGGCTGGTGTTTGCACGGCATTAACACACATGCTTTTGGTCTTTTGCATCCCATTATACACAGCCCCGACTTATTCGACTCAACAATTCCTTTTCCACTCATAATTTGCTCAAATTTTTTATGCAATCGGTCAAATTCTGTTGCAGTTGAAGTTAACGCAGTAACAGCCTCCAAGTCATTACTGGAACTATTTTTGTTTATTGCATTTCGCTTGGATCTTTGTGTTGTTCGATATATTAAATCGCATTCGTCATCTGAGGGATTCACATCGGTTTCTACCAGAAGTCGTTTCCTGGTTCCATTTAAAATTGTCGTTGCCACATTATTTTCTTCATTCTGCTTCTGTAATGCTGCTTTTCTTGCTTTGGATCGAGTTAAGATAATAGGTTTAGATGGAATTAAAGTGAATTCATTATTTGTTTTTCGCTTGTTGACAGAAATTGGCTCATTTTGATTATTCGCTGGGACAGTGTTACACACATTTTTATCAATGGAGTCCATCATCGCTTTGAATCGTTCCAAATCATCAGTGTTTCCAAATTCAATATCTTCAGGACATAAAATGGGGTACTCACGCTCATCAATAATTATTTTATTATCCATATTACACATAATTTGAAGAAATCTGCCGACGCTAATTTTATTATTATGGAGTAATTGAGAGTAGTGATTTATAACCATTGAACGATCTTTGAATTTCTTTTTACGCGTGTCTCTTTGTATCAGGCCATTTACATCTCTTTCAAGCTCGTTCGCTTTGATAACTTCTTCTCGTTGAAAACTTGTCAGAAAGTTGAACAAATTGCCATGTGTCTTGAAATTTCGACCGCATTTTCCATTGAATGCTTCTGCTACGCCAGTGGTTCGCGTATCCTTTAAAGATAAAAAAACAACAAAAATGAATTTCCACTCTGATTGAGCGACTGAGCCCTTAACACAAAATATTTACTTGCATAAAAACACTATAATTTCCAGGCGATTCCTTTGTTATCCATTGTTTATCATAATAATCGATGAATTTTACGAATGGAGGATAGCATTGCAAGGCATCAAAGGCTATTTGGTCAAACGCACTTTTAATTCGATCAGCTGGCAACAGTGCTAAGCATTGTATTTTTCGATAATATTCTGCAGCTTTCTTATCACTACGAGTCAGTGAGAAGAGATCAGGATTAGATGCTACTTGCCGTCGCAAAGCCTGACAATGATGAAACCAACAGCCATATAATTTTGTATCTGGAACGACTGCCTTCAATCCATTCCGAAGCGCTGTCTCAAAATCAGTGATTATGCCAGAAGAATTCAACGGAAAAATATTGTTATGAATGTACTGAAATACACTTTTGTATGTTTCTGTTTTTCTGTTTGACATGAGAACAGTTATTAAAGGAAAGCTCTATGGAAAAGCAAAAAATAAAATTCAATTAAAATTCGCATTGATTTTATACAAAAGAATAAACAATCTAACCTTTAATCCAAACTGTGCGTGTATTATTAAAGACTGTTTAAAGACTGAACACATTGGTGTGATTCTGAATGTGGCATCAATCAATAAAAATCGCTCATCTACGCTCAAACTATCTCGTATTATCTCTATCATTTTTGGCGATGACAATATGCAGTAAGAGAAGTTTTCTTCTTCGTGTAGATAATTAAATATTTGCCCATGTTCTCTATGAAGAGAGCAACCTAAATCTCTCAGTATTATCGGATTTTCGAACGCCTTTCGTATTTCCTCAATACTTTTTGGCGATGTGTCGTATTTTTCTTTGCGTAAATTTGCCAAAGTTTTTTTTATGGTAGAAAATGGAACTGGATACGGTCCATCGCATTTGGGATCTTGATTCCACCTATAAGAATAAAATAAATCATATGACATTCAAAAAAAAAAAATTCTATAAAAAAACATTCAACCTACCTGATAACAGCTTCGTCATAAATGTCTGTAATGGATTTCGATGCACCGGCCAATTTACATTGCTCTCTCATATCATCACGACACAGTAGTTCGATGTATGTTTTATACATTGAATCGTGATTGATAGTGTGTTCATGAACTTTA
>NW_022198647.1:0-2867 GCF_009176525.2 Contarinia nasturtii
AGAGGCAACGCAATATAAAAATTGTTTGTGTATTTGATTGCAAGCGTCACTGAAAATTTATATCAGATCATTTTCAGATTTGATGTGCAGTATTGCGTCACAGTGAGAACTTCAAAAGAAGTGTTTTAAACTTATAAGAAAAACGCAGTTGGAAAGAAACGTCTTTTTCTCCCCCGCATGGTCAACGGACATTGCCCTTTCCAAATTGTACCCACTTGGATTGATTAAACGTCGTGTGTCTGTTTGGCAGCTCTCTATTTATGGAATAGTTAAAAAATGGGTCGATGAATACATAACCTCAAAGGACGAAGAATTATTTCGACCCGATTTTCGTCTTTTGACTAAAATATGGAAAAAAGTAGTGGCTTGCGATTGACAATACTTTGAATGACATTTTCTTTCAATTTTATTTTAGTCAATTCATTTTCACCAAAAAAATGCCGGAAATTAATCGAAACACCCAATAAAGAGTCTTACAGGAGTAAGACGAACTTTTCCGCACGGTTGTAGATGCGTATTCTACTAAGCTTTATATTTTCGGCATCGAAATATTCTTTAATTTAATAGCAGAAGTACTCGCAAAAGATTTTTCACACTATCATTTGTACGACATTTGAAAGTATTTTATTTTCTAACAAAACACTATAAAAAATATGTCTGACGTTAATTTTGCTATAATTTATAGCCTATAAACATTATTTTTGAATGGGAGCCATGTCTCTATGCTACCTTAATGGCGTGAAACTTTGTACAGGTTATTTTTCTCAAAAAAAATAACATTCAGAGGGTTTGGAGAAATTTCATCCAAAATTAAGAGTACCTCCCATACAAAATATTCGTTTTTGAGCCAAAAATTTTGTATGGGAGGTACCCCTAATTTTGATTGAAATCTCTCAAACTTTCAAAATGTTATTTTTTTGTGTAAAAAATAGTGAGCATAAAGCGGGGAGAGCAATCAGAGAGCATAAAGCGGGGAGATGGGACCAATCAAATAACAAATCTAGTGTATGAATGACTCGTTGTTGCGTATAAAGGATATATTGTATTTCTGATTGACGACAACTCAGGTGAATCTTTAAACTCATTCATTATTTTTGTTTTACTTACTTTAGAAATGTTTATCCAATAGCTACTAAAAATTTCTTGAATTTTGGTTTTATTACTTAGTTTCACGGTAAAAAGAACTATATTCACCACAATTCTTTTTTTTTTCTCACAAGAAATAATCAATTTTCACTATTTATTTATATCCATTTTAAAATAAATGCATACACTATCAAGATTTAACATTCTTTAATTTCTTCTCTCAACGACTCAGACAAACGCTGTAACGGTCAATTTCTCTCGCACATCGGTGCATGGATATAGCTAAAATTCGAAGTGGAATGTTGAAGATTAACCTTAAATAAGTCCTATTATTTTAGCTTTCAATACTTGGATGCGTGAAGTTCACAATGTTTTATTAGAAATACACGGATATAAGATGTTCTACTTATTTTTTTTTTACACAACTAAAATTCTTTTATAAAAAGAATCATTTGAACATGTACTTTACTTTTGGGTGGAAAATACTGTGAAACTCAATACAATCGAAAAAACTTTATTGAAATGATTCACATTTTTCGAATTTTGAACGATTGACGGAAATATATTTATTCAAACTATATGATACACTGGAAGTGTCGGTGGTTAGGAAAGCAACTCCTGGCATACAAAAATTATAAAAGCACTTTATAAACAAAAATAAGAAGAAGCAAAATATTTAAGTAAACTGGAATTCAAATGAAAGAACAACAATATACAAAAAATTAAACACTCTAACAAAATAACATTTTAAAATACAAAACACGAAAATGTATTCAAATTCTTTTTTATTTGCATAGTCTGTACAATAATATTAATTGTATTTGATTTTTTTTCTTTTGCATCAGCATAATTACTTATTCAGCTTGCGAAACGAATTCATATCTATTCAATAATAAATAATTAATAAAATTGATTGATTGTTTCTCATTATTCACGTATAAACTTCATTTGTATCATTATATGATAGTTCCGAAGATTAAATCACTATTTTTTGATAGATTTAAATGATGTATTTTGAACGCGATCGGTGTTAATTATATATTTTTGCGACGAACTTGAACTTTATTCAAAATGTGTTTATTTTTGTCAATGAATCCAAAAATGAGTGACCTTATTTGAAAACAAATCAACTACACCATTTAATTGGCCGTACCATCAAACTTTTTTGATTAAACACAAACATTCAATGCAGATAAACATGTAATAAGAAATCATTTGACGATTTAAAATACCAAATACACTGCATTCAGAGGTAAACACAAAATAAAACGAAAGGTCGGAATCGTAATGAATTTACTTTCATTTTGTTTTGCAAAAATACTGCAGAATATTCAATACAATGTGACGGACATGTTGTTAACAACAATCGATATAATATTTTACAAGAGCTCCCAATGCTTTTTTTACTCAGAGATTTTGTCAATGAAGATCTCATGCGCAATGGATGGCTGTTGAGTTGCATTATTGTTTCTCTCATCGTCTCGCTCTCTCTCCCTCTCTCCCGATTTTGTCTTTTGTTAATATAGTGTGGCTTGACTGGTGTCTCAACACCATCTATTGGTCGGAATGAGCTAAAATATTAATCGCATAATGATATGAAATAAAATAAATGTATTTCGTTTAATAATTTTCATACTATATAAATTAAAATCTACCATCAAAATTTTTATTCATGACTTTTTTAAGTTTATCGTTTTTCGAGACGTATTATTGACATTCTAAGAAATATTTTAGTACAAACATCACATGTGTCTAATGTATCTGTTTTTGAGTACTTTTTG
>NW_022198647.1:2877-3861 GCF_009176525.2 Contarinia nasturtii
TACAAACATCACATGTGTCTAATGTATCTGTTTTTGAGTACTTTTTGAGTACGACAAAGAAAATAATATTTTTTGACATTGTTTTATTTTGTTTTTTAATCAATGATTCGCTCAACTTGATTTACAAAATGAAGTGTGTGGAATGTTCGGTAAATTCAAGAAAATACAAATGCCCTCGATGCTATAATTTCTGGTAATTTAAATTTGTTTAAAATAACTGAAACGCAAATCAATCAGAATTATTTTTATTTTTTAAATTTAATATTTCAGCTGCTGTTTTGATTGCTTCAAAAAACACAAGTTTTCTGATTGTGCTTCAGGAAAGATTGTATTTGAAAAATATCAGACGACACAACTCAGGAAGCACAAGATCCAATTTACTACAGAAGACGAGGTTGATCCCGAAAAATTAACACTGCTAAGTATTGGCTACCATAATATGGTGTGTATCATTGATTCCATTATCAACATTTTTTTTCTTTTTAAACAGGAAATAATGAAGCATTAAAAAATTTACTTACAAATCCTCATCTTCGAGAGTATCTTTGTGCTCTTGATTCATCTGAAAATGCACATAAAGCAATGAAATTTGCTATGCTGGAACCACTTTTCATCGAATTTGCTAATGAGTGTATGAGAATTATTATTATTTTCTTTTTTCATTATGGACTTATTGATTAATTTATATTATTTCAATCATTTCTATGTTATTCAGGTATGAGAATTGTTGAACCAGTCGAGAAGTGTGTTGAAGAATAAACCAATAAATTAAACTACTTTTTTTCTTTGATCTTTTTTTTTCATTAGATGTAAAAACATGTGAAATTCTTAATAAAGCTTATATTTTCCACAATTATAAATTCAAGCAATTCCAGAAAAACGAGCCCCGACTTGATCACACATGGCATCAATTTCTAAATCTGTTTTATATTCAGCGGCCAAAATAGCATTTCCAACGGCAATAACATCATGTTCTCGTCTTGC
>NW_022198649.1:0-2426 GCF_009176525.2 Contarinia nasturtii
TTGTGATTAAATTTACCTGTGATCCATTGTCACACAGTGCCCTTGCCCCCAATGGGCATCGTGAAGCCACTTTTTCACCTGAATCGGGCTTCCGATGACGCCAATTTTTGACCCGTATAATGCATACAAAATTATGAAATTCGTGCAAACAAAAATATATGTATTTCGTGGAAAAATTTGAACGCCTGATTTCTACTATAAAATTATAACCTAAATCAGGCTTAAATAATAAATATTCGAATCGACCAAACATATATGCCTGATTTTGGTTACATTTTAAAGTAGAAATCAGGCGTTCAAATTTTTATTTACCATTCTCCTTCAGAAGAACTAACTTCTAAAAAATAAAAAAATCGAGATTTTGAGAAAAAAATAAAATTTTTTACTATTAACTAGGAATGCTTGAAGGACACATTTGGTTGTCAAATTTCTATTTGATTCAAATTAATAAATACTCGATGTTTAGAAGCATATAGTAGATGTATGTGTATGACAAGGAAAATTCAATCACTTATTGGACCTAAACCAAGTCTTTCACATCCATGCTTACTTCTCCGCCCAAATTGTGTTTTGGTTTTAGCCACTTTAATTAAAGTGTTTTCACTTGAATCATTGACGACAGCACATATCGAAATAACATTATCACCATCGTATTTTCATTTTTAAAAAATCAATTCGGTATATTTCATCGAACTAATAATAACGCATTGTAAACGTAGCATTTTATGTTTTCACACGAACTGTCATGCACAGTCAACATGCTAACCTATATCGTTTTCACCATACACTAACATCAAATACAATGGATGAACAAAGACAGCTATACTTTGCTGTGTAGTTCCCCGCACAAAATTCCAATGTATGAACAAAGCAGCGTCATACGTCCGAAGAGACCGTCACTATGTCAAAGCACGTGGAACGTGCGTCGAAAAGAGACAACCATCTATGTCAATGTCTGTCAACAACGCATTTGTCATTTTGGTATTGAACGTGAAACAATCATCTGTTGATTCGGTGCTTGCTCATATTTACTGAACAAAAGAAAACCAACGCTTGTCGATTTTTTTAATACAGTTTTTGGTGAATTTCACTGCATTTTAGCTACTAATTTTGTGAATTCGTTTAAATTCGTTTGAAAAGCTAAAATGTCGTCGAAAAACGTAAATAAATTGTGAGTATTGTGGAATAAAAGCAGCATATTAAATGTTTGCATATCATGTCAGGACCCTATTGCAATCAATTAAAAAAATCTACATTTTTTGTAGGACGCCTGAAAACTTCTTGGAAGAAATATCGAGTGTTGCGCGCGCAGAACATAATGATGATCTTCCACTTATCGGTGAATTCAATTCAAATGTAATATTCGATCCTGAGAGACAAAAAAAAACATCAACAATGGAAATCATTGATTCATTTGAAGATCAAATGAGGGAAGTGCGAGGTTGGCCTCAAAAGGTATTTGAGTTCGCTAACATTTGTAGTAAATCTATAAAGGTAGTCCACGTGGCGCCGTCGACTTCGGCTGAAAATTTATTGGCGGTTTTCCAAAAGTTTGGAGATGTTCAACATATACATTTCACAGACATCAAAAAGGTTGCGCGTCGATATGGACGCGACGCCATCGTACAAATGGAGATGCGGCGCGATGCGGCAAAGGCAATGGAATCCGTTTTCGATATCTGCGAGAAAAAGGTTAAGCGTCGGAATTTGAACATCGAGTGGGCGCCGGTTGAAATATTTTCAACGGCACAGTGGAGAGGACACAAATTTGATGCAAATTCAGGAGTACACCGAGTCCAATGGTGCCATTTAAAGGCATCCGATTTGAATCATTTTGAAGACAATGGTGCAGCTATTGACGAACAAACTCTCCCAAACCATTTGAGAGTTTTCAAAAAACCAGCGCTGGTGCCTAGTGACAAATCCCGAAATTGTGACGTATTACTGGAGCGATGTCACACATTTGGTGACGAAAAAAATGTTGGATTGCTGACTTTGAATAAAAGCCAGCAAGTCATCACTTCAGCTGGCGATATCGTACCAATAAGACAACTCATTTATCAAGAAGAAGATCAACCGGAACCAGATTCAACATCCGAGGACACGACGGTCAATGATAAAGTCCCATCAGATCCAAATGGTCATGAAGAACCAGTTGAAGTCGAGCCGTCTCTTGATAGTGCTCAGAATGAATCAAAAGTTGATCATCCAGCGGTGATTAAAGGTATTTTATACATTTTATTTAATAAAATCCCAAAAATTGACAAACTTATGAATGTTGAAAAAAGTACTTTGTGTATTAACGAATTGTTATACTCATGACATCATAGTTGCACCGAGTCCGGCAGGAGACGAATCATCAAATGATGCTGCGCTTGGCATGAACGATGATGCATTTGGCAAGGAAAATTCGGCCGAGAATGAAA
>NW_022198649.1:2436-7467 GCF_009176525.2 Contarinia nasturtii
CATGAACGATGATGCATTTGGCAAGGAAAATTCGGCCGAGAATGAAACATCACATGAAGTTGATCCTATTCATACTGATACAAATGATGTGGCTGCTAATTCAGGAGTACAGAATCGACAAAGTGACACTAATCGACTTAAGCGTCGCCGTCATCACAATGAAGATGAAAATTTATTCATGGGAAAACCCATCATTAAACGAAAAACGAAGCGAGGAACAATCTGTCCAATAGTTAAGTGTTATGAAGTAATTACACACAAAAGAAATTTGAAGCGACACATTGAAACTCAGCACGGCTTTTGGAATGACGAAACAAAACAGTTCGAATCCATTCGATATTGCTGCAAACTATGCGGCGAGTCCAATCAGTCTAAATGGAACTATCAAATCCATTTCAATTCACGACACGAGGGTAGTTCCGCTGAAAACATGGAAATTATAAACGAAAAGGTAGAACCTTTGAAGTACAAATAATTATTTGTAATACCATTGAAATATTTTTATCCTTCCTTATTATTAATATCATTATAATAACATAACATATTATTACGAAACTTTAAGAAATAAACACAAATATATTCAACATATATGATATAAGATACCCCATTCCTCTTCAGGAGTACGTGCTATATATAAAGCAAAAGTATAACTACCTTTTTTTAAAAATAGCATCACATTCTCCTGAAGAAGAATGGTGTGTATTTTTAAAAAAAATGCTATCACAAATAGTTGCAATATTTGTGACAGCATTCTTTATCTTTATTTTTCTTCCATTAAAATTTTTACAATAAAATGCATTTTTTTCTGGCATAAAACACTTTTTACAATTGCGGGCCTTCATCGTTTTTGTTTTCTTTGGAATCATTATCGTTTTTTTCGTCTTCGTTATTCGCGATAATTTCTTCTTTGTTGGCGACAGCTACTTTTCCGCGTTCATATGCATATTTCATCACATGTTTGACCATGTCTGACTTGAAAAGTTCCATAGAATATGTTGGGTCTACTTTTAGAAGTGCAGCTATTATTACACTGTGAATCAACTTCATCTCTTTGAATGGCGATTTTTTTTCACCTTTTGTTGCCGTTTTGCCAGTCCATGTAAACGCAGTCATACACTCTTTCGTTATTAGCACGTCCAACAGTCGTCTAGTCATCGTCCATACAGCACGCTTTTTGGCTGTGCCATAAATGAGACCGATGTGCGACAGCTGCCAAAACCATATGACATTATTATAAGTTTTATTCATAGAAATAAAAAATAAATATTTGAATTCTCACCACATCATTGAATATGTCTTCGTTTTTCAAAATTTCATTTAATTTTTGAACCTCATGCAGCGATCCCGTTGGAATTTCGACGCATATATCATCAGTTTTGAATAGAGTTTTTTTATCACATATTCCCAACAAATGGGTGTTCGCTGTTACACTGTGCGTTGATGTGACATTCATGTAGGGCGACTGACTATGAATCAAAATTTCTTGCTCCAATTTATTAGTAGCTTCTAACAACTTGATGAGCTCGATGTTCATGTCCTGTAGTTTCTGATCATCATGGTGATTAAAACCTTCAACACGAGGTCTTTTGTGCTTTAATTTCACTGTTCTCTTTTTTTTATGATTCTGCTTTATTGTTGGTTTATTTTTAATTTTTGACGATGTGCTGATGTTCATTGATTCATCTAGGCAACTAGGTATGAATTCTTTATCATCATCGCCGTCTGTAGCAAATGGATCTGAATGTGTTTCCGATAGTGAATATTCTGATAATGATATTTCTTTTAATTTTTGAAAAGATCTTTTCGATTTTTTTTGTCTATTGTCTTCTTCTATTTCTTTTATCTCATCTAAAACTGATTGCTTGTTTTCGCGACTATAATCACTACAGTGCGGTTCCATTTTGCAATATTTGCTGCTGCAACTTTGGCGCTGTTTTTGGTACTGTTGAACCGACACTAGATAAAATATCAAATACCTCTTCTCACATTGTGTTCTCTCCATTTTCTTTCACCGTTATGTACGGTTAATTGTAAAAAATCTCCTTCAGAACATTTATTTATACTACTTCAGGAGCACTATACATAAAACGTGTATAACCATAAAATTTCGACCTATAGAGAGTTAGTTTGCATTTTGACAGCATTGAAAAACAATCTTTCAGTATCGATCGAACATAGTGCACTGCCACGGCTATATAACATGCTATAATAATTGGCTATATAACGTGCTAGAAATTTCACGGAATTGTCATTTTTTTATAAATTACTGAATAAAATGAGTTCAAAACGCGAACGAGTGAGGCGCATGGTCATCAATAAAGATGATAAAATTAATGGATCATTGGTTCGAGTAAAGAAGCCACAAAAGAGTCATCCGAATCAGAAAATAAACAAAAAAAGAGACTATAATCATTTATTTCTGGAGGATGAATTAATTCAAACTGAAACCTCGGAAGAAGTGAAAGAAATTCAATCTGAAAACAAACGTGTTAAAATTGACAGCAATTTATTGATCGATCAAATGACAAAAACCATCCGTGATTTAACAGAAAAAGTCTGTTATCTGTCACAAGAAGTGGTAAAGTTGCGAAACACAGCAACGCTCAAAATTGATAGCAGCATATGTCCAGTTACACACGAAGAAGTATCGCTAATGAAGAAATTCCAAACGTTCGAAATTCCCATTGTCGACAGCGTTTCATTGGAGGAGCTGGAAAAATCCTTAAAATGGGATCAATCCTTCAGTAATTTCTTTGTAAGTTTCATTTTGTGCACATATACGATTACATAAATCTGGTATACAGAAAATGTAGGTATATTTTCGTTTATTTGGTTATTAATTTGAATAGATCAACCTAATCGTGCCGGTGGTGAAAAATTTATACCAAAGTCAGCGGAAAATTTTATGGGGGTTCACCCAATCACTGATTGCAAGAGATCTCATCGTGACCTACTCGTGGACAGGCCGAAGCGAATCAACTTCGAAAAAATGTTTTTCGGAATTGCATGGCATTCAAATGGTTCTTTTCAATGCAATGCTGAAAGTGATTCCATCATATACAATAAAACAATTCGAGGATGATTTTAAAACCAATCTCTCAAAGTGTTTAGCACGATCATAAAATAGCTATGTGAATATTGTATAAAGAATTCTTTAAATTTTGAAAATAAAACAAGAAAATGTATTTTTTGTCGCATTTATTTTTTTTAAAAAAACATTTCATTCTCCTGCAGAAGAATATGACATAGGTCACTTTAATTCTCATACATTTAATAGAAACCGTTACGCCCGAGAATAGCGGCATATTTTTTTCAAACGATTTCTTCTGCAGGAGAATGAAATATTTTTTTTAAAAAATATAATCACCAAAGTACATGCAAGATTTTCTGATATATTGCATTAACTTTGGCGATTTTTTTCATAATTTTTCTTCTCATTAAATTTGGTTTATTTGCTTTAAAGAACTAAGATGGTCCGGAACACCAAAGGCAAATTCCAGCTCTTTAACTGCCTTCTGAAAACCGGCTGGATTTCGAATGGCAATCAATCTTATGACTTGATATCCGTCTTCGAATGGAATTACCTTGTCCACCTCAATCGATCCGTTGTTGTGGCTTCCGTAGAAGTAGCAGCTAACACGATTCCGATTTTTGGTAAATGCTGTTATTTTTGCAGGCCATGGTGCATAGCCACGCATTCGACCCAAAATAAAATCACCAATTTTTAACGTTCGCTCAGTTTTTCCGAAGTTTTTACATGCTTTTTTAAAACTATCGTCGATGCAATGTTGAAGAGTTGGTGGTACGTTCATAATTGTTGATTTCGGTTTTTCTATCGCGATCATTTGGGTTGGTTTTTTTATTAAATTTGATCTTGTTGATGGTTTTCTTTTCTCGATAATCTCTTGACTTTTTTCGTCCGTTGCTTTTTTCATCGTTTCATCTCTAATTAGCCGTACGGAACACTGTCGAATAATTGATGATTTTTTTTTAATTATAGTCTCATCCTTGAGAATTCGCTCGGTTTTTTTATTTATATCTTTCATCATTTTGCGTGTCTTTACCATTTTTCGATATATATGTATAGTTATGTGTATATATATAGTTTTATTTTAAATGACTTGAGTCATCAATTGGTAATTTTTATAACGAAAAAATTTCACAACATAGACAGCAGTGTGTGTTGATTGTCTCAAGACTCAAACTCAAATGAAATTGCCTATGCTGTACATTCTAAAAAAGAATTTCTAACTGTAAATCTTGTGCGTGTAATGCGTGTTTTTCTGCAGGAGAACTGATGTTTCTTCGTTGCCACAGTATGTTTAATTTTTGTAGTGACTCGAGTGATCTATTTGCCACTGAAATTAAATCAAGTGCGTTCAAGACACATTTCAAATTTTATACTATAAATTAAATTACAAGAGAATATGGTTAAAGCCAGTGATAGGCAGCGTTCAAGAAAAACATTATTTCAAAGATTTCGTCGACAAGTCAGAAACCCCGCTTCACAAGTTCGTGTACAAAATGTAAATCAACAGCCTTTGCCAAATGAAACTGACGTCAAATGCAATTCAGATTCAGCGAAAATTCGCGCTTGGGCTATCAAACACAACATTACCAGGAATGCATTATCCGAACTACTTAAGATTTTAATATCATTTGGCTTAACCTGGCTGTGCACTGATGCCCGAACATTATTGCAAACGCCTCAGGGCATCAAGTTAATAAATATAGCAAATGGACAACTATGGTATAATGGCATCGAAAAAAGTCTACGTGAAATCTTTTCAACAGTGCACAGAAATTTAACAGTTGTGTTAAATTTCAATATTGATGGTATCCCACTTTTTAAAAGTGCAAAAAAAGAGTTCTGGCCTATATTGGGAAATATTCATAGTAAGTGTGCACAATTACTGTATGTTTGCCTTTCTCCTGCAGAAAACTAATTTTAAATGTTTAAACACACTATAGATTTTCCAGCTGTTAAACCTTTTATAATATCTGTGTGGTATGGTGAAGGAAAACCAAATC
>NW_022198650.1:0-3024 GCF_009176525.2 Contarinia nasturtii
AGTCAAAAATGACCCCAAACTGGCAGAAATCGGCAAGGCGGTGTCCAGAATTAGAAGGACACAAAAGGGAGACCTCCTGCTTCAACTTAGTGAGACAGGAGCAAAAACGGCCGAGTTCCGGCAAAGCATCAGCGAAGCCCTGGGCCAGCAGGCGACGGTGAAAACCCTCACCCATCGCGTGTCCTTAGAAGTAAGAGACATGGATGAGGTCACCACGAGAGAAGATATTTGTGCCGCAATTAAGTCCCAATTTAAAGTGGAAGAAGTGCCACCAGAGAAAATCTCTCTACGAAAGGCGTATGGGGGTACACAGACTGCGGTCTTCAGCCTTCCCGCAGAAGAAGCAAAAAAGCTCCAAGACGTGGGCAAAATAAAGATAGGATGGACTGTTAACCGTATCCGGGAGAAGACGGCGGTTACAAAATGTTTCAAGTGTCTTGAGTTTGGACATCTGGCCAAACAATGCAAGAATGAAGAAGACCGCTCGAAGCTCTGCAGAAGATGCGGGACCGAAGGCCACATAGCAAAGAATTGCAAAAATGAACTGTCATGCATGTTCTGTAGAAAAGACCCGGCAAACGACGAAAAACACGTAGCCGGCAGTGGCAAATGCCCAGTGTTTAAAAAAGCATTAAACAAAAGAACATGAAAATTGTCCAAATAAATCTCAACCACTGTCAGACAGCTCAAGATATAGTGACAAAAATGATAAAAGACGAAGGGGCAGATGTAGCGCTGATAAGTGAGCCGTACAGAATCCCCGAATCAAACGCGTGGTTATGTGACAAAGCAAAGAAAGCTGCCATATGGACATGCGACAAGCATGCATTCCAAGAAATCGATGGAGAACACGAGGACTTCGTACGGGCTAAAGTGGGCGGTATACATTTTTACAGCTGCTATGCACGACCAAGTATGACAACAGAAGAATATCAGACGATGCTAGATAACATAGCAAGAGACGCAACAAACAGAAACTCCACTGTCATCGGTGGAGACTTCAATGCTTGGGCAACAGAATGGGGAAGCAGGTACACGAATACTAGGGGCCAAATACTTCTAGAGACCTTCGCTACCTTAGATATAGTAATAGCCAACGAGGGTGATGCACTTACATATCGTAAGGCTGGGATAGGTTCCATCATTGACATCACACTAGTGAGCAACTCACTTGCAAACAAAACGAAGTGGCGGGTCAGCGAAGAGTACACGCACAGTAACCACCAGGCGGTCATAATAGAAATTAAAAAAGAAAAGTCAGTACAAGCCCCTAGACTCACGGGGCCAAAATGGAAAGACACACTCTTCGACAAAGAAACATTCGAATATATAATGGACACATTTAACCTGAGTCCAGGCCCCGTAGAAAACCGTTCGAAGCAGCTGATGCATTTCGTGGCCACAGCATGTGACGCATCCATGCCCAGACGAACAGCCAACGGGAAAAGACCACCGTGCTACAAGAACGGCTCACAACGTTCAGGAATTTAAGACACGACCTAACGAAAGCCATCAAAGAAAGCAAGACCAGGAGCCTCAAACGTCTCTGTGAGGACGCAGACATTAATCCCTGGGGCACGGCCTACAGAATGGTTATGTCTCGTCTAAAGGGGAAGAAGTCTCCGCAGTTAACGTGCTCGAAGATGCTAAAATCGATAGTGGAAACGTTGTTCCCACAAAGAACGAACACATCAATCGACTTTAGTGCACAACAGATCGACGCAGTCATACCGCAGGTGACAGAAGAAGAGCTAGTTATGGCATGTAAAAAAATCGGGGACAAAAAAGCACCTGGACCCGATGGCATTCCTAACAAAGCACTCAAGGCGGCTGTAATAAAAAGGCCGGACTTGTTCATTGAGATAATGCAACAGTGTCTCGAGGAGAGCCTATTCCCCGAACAATGGAAGATGCAGCACCTGGTCTTGCTCCCGAAAGGAAACAAGCCGCCTGGTGCCCCCTCATCGTATCGCCCAATATGTTTACTGGACACCGCCGGAAGAATCTTGGAACGGATCATATACAACCGTCTACTTGCAACTGCAGAGGAGAAGAGGGCTCTCTCCGAAGCGCAGTTCGGTTTTAGAAAAGGGCGATCTACTGTAGACGCCATAAAAGTAGTCGTAGATACAGCAGCTGCCGCCATAGAGGGCGATAGGTGGAGATGGGGAACAAAAGAATACTGTGCAGTAGTGACATTGGACATAAAGACAAGGGCGTCGCCAGAGGGGGGCAGGGGGGGGCGGCAGCCCCCCCCTGAGCAAATTGTCCTCGATTTTTAAAATGCCAGACATCAAAAAAAATTTTTTAGAGAACCGATGAACTAATAATCGAAAGAGCTATTTCACATTTCAAATTTTACTCATTTTTTTTTTTGAAAAATCGATGACATCAGTTCGTTGGATCATTTAGAGTCTGTTTGTAATTATATAAACATTTGTTACTGAATTTATCAAACTAACGTCTCAAAACAGCGACAAAGCAAAGTATAAAACTTACATTGTTTTGTTTATATGAGGCATAAACATCACAATTGAAAGCGATAGCCAACTCTTTGCATTTATAGATGAATCGGTTGTTTTCTTTCTTCACATATGTGTTTGTTTTATTACCAACGAACTGATGTAAGGGATTTGTTATTTTTTGGGTTTGTTTGCAGTAGACTTATCAAAGTTATTTTTTTTTTTATCAAAATTAAGTATACGTGGCTCCGCACAACAATGCTCGCAAACCGTCTCACAGGTAGCTAACTGTGTAACAATAAATATGAATAACACTCTAAAGTTTAATTCATTACAGGTCTTTGCATGTTAAGCATTCACCGCGAGCTTGTAAAAGAAAATAAAAACAAGATATTGAACGAAGTTTTGGAAAAGTTCGCATCAGATACAAGAAAAATATTGCTAAAATAAGAAAACATAAATGCATAATATAATATGTATTTTATATCTATAATATATATATATATCGATTTTTTGAAAAATGTCATCGTTTTTTGAAAAAAATGTCCTCGTTTTTTAACTG
>NW_022198650.1:3124-7491 GCF_009176525.2 Contarinia nasturtii
TGACTTGCCCCCCCCCCCCCCAACCGAATTCTTGGCGACGCCCCTGCATAAAGAACGCCTTTAATACGGCAAACTGGTCACAAATAAAGAAGTCGCTTGCCAGAATGGACGCTCCGTATTACCTGAGAAAATTGATCGCAAGCTATTTCTCGGACAGGAAACTGCGGTACGATAGCGAAGATGGAGTGAAATACTATGGTGTTTCAGCCGGAGTGCCGCAGGGCTCTGTATTAGGCCCACTCCTGTGGAACATCATGTACGACGGTGTTCTGAGATTGCCACTGCCGCCAGGAGTAAAAATCGTTGGTTTCGCTGACGATATCGCCATTGTCATCGTAGCGAAACACATAGAAGAAATCGAAGCAGTCGCAAACGAAGCAATTTCGCAAGTCAAGAGTTGGCTGGAAACTGCTGGCCTAGAGCTGGCAGAGCACAAAACGGAAGCAGTCCTAATCACGGGTCGTAAATCACTGGAGTATATGAAAATAAAAGTCGGCAACCAAATAATTAGCTCGAAAGACTCGATCAAATATCTAGGGGTCATGATAGACAACAAACTCCAGTTCAAGTCCCACGTCGAGTACATAAAGAATAAGGCAGCATCAACGCAAGCAGCGCTCTCTAGAATACTGCCAAATATCGGGGGTCCCAAATACGGTAGGAGAATCCTACTCTCAAGAGTAGTTAGCTCGATACTGCTCTATGCCGCTCCGGTGTGGGCAGCAGCACTGACGACTAAAGCAATAAGGAGAAATCTTGCAACCACATACAGACTCAGCGCACTGAGAACAATAAGTGGCTTCAGGACGATATCAGACGACGCGGCATTAGTTATAGCCGGGATGATGCCAGTGGATATACTGGCTGACGAAATGTGGAGAATCTACAACAGAAGAACCACAGACAAAAGCGAGTATAAACGCATTAAAAAAGAAGAAAGAACAACATCGATGGCCAAATGGCAGACTCGATGGGAGACCACAACAAAAGGCCGATGGACTTACAATCTAATACCGGCCATTGAGACATGGGTGAATCGGAAACAAGGGGACTGTAGTTACCAACTCACTCAGTTCCTTTCTGGTCATGGGGGGTATCGAAAATACCTCCACAAGTTTAAACACGAAAATTCTGCGGCATGCCCATCTTGTCCAGAACAAGAAGAAGACGCCGAACATGCAATTTTTCACTGCATTCGTTTCGCAGAGTCGCGAGTACACATCCCCCCAAGGGTGAGTCTCCTAGTAAGTTATATGATCGAAACGGACGAAGGGTGGCAACACACCCTCAATTTTGTCACAAATGTTCAAAAGGAGCTCCGCATAGCGGAAAAACAAAGAAGAGAAACAACGGAGAGACAAGCATAAAATGCTAACCAGCCCTGCGATGTAATACCTAACGGCAGTTCCGCGGGGAGAGTGGTAGAAGAGTGTGCAAGGGTGTGGTTTAGTACGTAGGCGCTTTCCCAGTCGGCGAATCGTGCATGCCAATCGGTCACATCACCATTGGTATCTTTGGAAGATTCCACATCCAGGCAAAAAGCCAAAAAAAAAAAAAACACCTCTCTCTCAACGTCTGTGCTTGCTGTATAAAGTATATGGCAGCGATCGTATGATAGAAAGTGGTTTTTGATCACACACCTCTCTCTCTCTCTCTCTCCCATTCTCTTTCTTCTTCAAAACTGTGTGTGAACAACAGCGATGACATACACATGAATATTCTCTCTCACATTTTCTTATATTTTGATCGAGAGAGAGAAATGCATACATACATACATACATACATGCTTGTCATGTAAAAATTAAATATGGCGACGAACATGCTTGCCATGTATTTTGTTGTTGGATTCGTTGTGGGTGTGTCAATGTATTTTCATATGTTGATATGCATTCAAAGTAAAAAAATAAACTACGAAGCTTTCGAAATGTAAACAAACTATCTTAAAACGTGCCAAGCGTTTTTCGTATTATTTTAAGAGAAAAAAGTAGGCATACTTTTTATTTTGATTAAATGTTATTTTCAATTTTTCTATACTTCATTTTTAATCATACTATCCAATAAAAAGTACTTCATTTCACGAACAAATCATTTTACGGGGAAAAAATGTCAATCGAAAGTAATGATAATTCAAGTTCAAGTTCATCTTCATGTGTACATCGTGTAGATCGTTGTGTATTTTGTGATATGATTCAAGAGTTGCTGTTGAATGTGGTGCTACATAAAGAGTTGCAACAAAACAAGAAAAAAAGTGATAGTATTTCACATTCAAGCTCATCTTCATGTGAACATTGCGGTGATGTCTGTGCATTTTGCGATATATTTGAAGAGTTGCAACGTGATTCATTGCAACGTGATTCAATGCAACGTGAAAACATATCATCATCTCAGCTTCGGTTTGTTTTTAATCGCGTTATTTTATTACCACTGTGATGTGGAGACAACAACAACAACAACAACAACAGATGAAATTTGGAACACGGTGGAACCAAAAATGTGAAAATCTATTGAAAAAAAATGTGTAAAATAAATAAATAACAACAAATGAATTTCGTTTGATTGAAACACTATAAAAGGTTTACTCTTTATTTTGATTTTTCAAATAGATACTTTTATCAACTAATGCCATCATACAATTTTACTTTTCCGCACACACCTAGTGTGTAAGGTAAAGTATTGGAATCGGTCGAAAAATTAACACCCTCAAAAATCATGTTTTCTGGGTGTTTTAGGACCCAGGGAACACGAATCTAGCGTTTTTTCGATGTCCGAATGTATGTGCGTGGTACCCTGTACGCTGTACGCTGTACGCTGTACGCTGTACGCTGTACCCTGTACGCAAAAATTTGTTAACACGATAACTTTCAAACAAGAAAAGTAATTCAAAATCTGACTTCACAGGATGATTGGGGGTGCCGAGGAATAGAAACCATTAGATTTTGAGCGACTTTGGTTGATAGAGTAACGTGTCATGTCTGGTGTGATGCCCATGGCCATCCATGGGAAAAATTCAATTTTCCCCCCAAAAGTGATATTTAATGTATTCTTAAACATCCAAAAATATGTATTGGGGGTTTTTGGGTACGAGAAAACCGAATATGACATTAGTTTTGCGATACAAATATATTTCGACACACCTTTCATACAAATATTTCAAAAAAATTGGATTTTTGTATGGAAGCCATGCCTGTATGATATCGTAATGACCTGAAACTTTGCGCAGGTTATTTTTATCACACAAAAATAATATTCCGAGAGTTTGAAGACATTTCAATACATATTAGGGGTACCTTCCGAACAAAATTTTGGATTTTTCACCCAAAAACGAAAATTTTGTATGGGAAGTACCCCTAAATTGTATTTTCAAACTTCCAGAATGTTGGCTTTTTGTGAAAAAATACCCTGTGTCAAGTTTCACGTCGTCATGCAAGGATTGATTCCATTCCAAAATTCCCATTTTAAGTAATTTTTATATAAAAAGTGTGTCAAAAATTATGTGTATCGCAAAACTAATGTCAGATTCAGTTTTTCGTGAGTTCAAATTCAAGTAAAAGATAAGTTATAAATGAATTTTGTGGATCACAGTGCGGAAAAGTTCATCTTACGTATGTAAGACATTTTATTTTGAGTCGAATTGTCACGGGCGATGAAAAGTGGGTCTATTACGACAACCCCAAACGTAAAGCAGCGTATGTTGATCCAGGCCAACCAGGACCATCGCAGTCAATACGAGATATTCATTGCCAGAAGGTTATGTTGTGCATATGGTGGGATCAGAAAGGTATCGTGTATTATGAGCTGCTAAAACAAGGTGAAACGGTTACAGCTGAACGCTATCGACAATAATTGAACAAATTGGCGCATGCATTGAACGAAAAACGGCCGTTGGTAGCGAGAAAACACCATCGAGTTTTGTTTCACGACGACAATGCTAAGCCACATCGAGCACACATCGTCAAACAAAAGATAGAGGCGTTCGGTTGGGATCGGCTTGATCACCCCCCGTACTCTCCAGACCTTGCTCCTTCTGATTATCACTTGTTTCGATCGATGCAAATGGGCTTGTCTGAGATATCGTTTCGAAATCCTGAAGGGGTGCGAAAATGGATCGATGAATGGATATCGTCAAAAGATGAGGAATTCTTTCGACGCGGAATCGACAAGCTACCAAGAAGATGGGCCGAAGTCATAGCTAACGATGGGCAGTACATTGGTTAATGTACTCATTCTTATTATTTTTAAATAAATGTTTCCTTTCACCAAAAAAATTCCGGAAATTAATGCCTACTAGACTGGCCCCCAAAACACAAAATTTGAAATTTGTTCGCTCTTACCTCGGAATACTTTTCCATATGGTGTGCAAATAACGT
>NW_022198651.1:0-852 GCF_009176525.2 Contarinia nasturtii
GTATCGATTTTCATTTCTTTACAGTATATATAGAGTGACGCAAATATACATATATTTCATATGTATGTTGGTATTGCGTCACTTGGGGGACTGCCGTCCCCCGTGATATTTTCGAATATTTTAAATTCTAATTTTTCTTTTGCAAAGAAAATGAATTTTTATTCAAAAAATGAATAAATATTTATTTTTTTACTTTTATGTAGTCCCGAGTGGAAAAAAAAGTGACTAAGTTACTATTGACTGTAAGTGACTATAGTTAGCTATATTCATGAATTTTAAAATTTTGTATGGAAAACAATCGACTATAGTTACTCAGTTAGTCAGGCGATTATTTTGGGACGTTTCGACTATCGGGTGACTATGATTATTGTCAACTATAGTTAGCTGTTGCAGTTAACCATAGCTTACTTTAATTGATTGAAGTTAACTAAATTTAACTAAGGTTGCTTGTTTTTACGGTCAACAGTCAGTCAGTTTGTCCCAAAATGGTCAGTCACTTTTTTTGTACACGGGGTATTTTTTGAGCGGTATACCGCGGTATACAGGGTATACATTCTCCATAATCTACTGTCACTCTAGCTGTCACTGCTCGTGGCGCTGTACTCAAATTATTCACTCTACATTCGTGAAAAATTGTCAAAAATGGTCAAACATTGTCAAAAGTGGTACGAAACCGTTCAAAATGGCGCACAATCGCCTATAAATGTTCATAATTGTCATTTTTGAAAGTGCGATAAGCCCCTAGGTAAAAAATTTGTTTAAGAAAAATTAAAAGCCAAACGCAGTGTGAGCCATGTGTACAGCTCACAACGTTTAGCCTTTCGTCTTTTATTATGCCGCATTTGTCTTGCT
>NW_022198651.1:862-3452 GCF_009176525.2 Contarinia nasturtii
TTATTATGCCGCATTTGTCTTGCTTCAATATCGTCGTTTGGTTTTGATTTCAAGTTCCGTATTTCCGTGAGTAAAAAATTTGTTTAAAAAAAATTAAAAGCCAAACGCAGTGTAAGCCATGTGTACAGCTCACAACGTTTAGCCTTTCGTCTTTGCTTCAATATCGTCGTTTGGTTTTGAGTTCAAGTTCCGTATTTCCGTGAGTAAATAAATTGTTTAAAAAAAATTAAAAGCCAAACGCAGTGTGAGCCATGTGTACAGCTACAATTCCTACAGAACTTCTACGGAATGTCCACGGAATTTCTATGGAACTTCTACGGAATTTCAACGGAACTTCCACGGAATTTCAACGGATCTTTTGTGGAACTTCTACGGAACGAGAGTCAAGCGCAATAAGGGCACACTATATAAACGCCATCTATTAATAACCGACTAACCACAATGTAAATCAAACGTATCTGTTTCCCCTTTTTATTTACTCCCTTCTCCTCTCGCTATACGTTTACATTGTAGTTAGCCTGTTTTACAAAGATGTCGTTTCTGTGTAAGATGTGTGACGTCACAATGTATTTATATGGATAGCGCTCGACTCTCGCTACGGAAATGGAACGGAGACTCCGCGGAAACGGAACGGAACGGATTCGATGTTGGTTGATTTTATATTAAATCTACCAAAATTGAATTAAAATTACCACATTTTTTCTCTCTGTGCGGGGGTAAATTTTGAAAAATCAAACGGGGTCGATAAAAATACGAGAGATAAACACAATAAGGATAGATTATATAAACGCCATCTGATATTAACCGGCGAGCAGATGGAACTAAGAATAATTGAATTTCATTGATAGCCGAAATGAAGAAAAGACAAAAAACCATAAGAAAGATAATGTAATTAAAGTATCAAATTGCATCGAATAATATTACTTTTTCTTACTTTCAAGAAAATTTTACACATTTTTGACAGCCAATTCCCAATTTTTGACAGCCAAATTTTCCTATTTCTGACAGCCAATTCCCGATTTGTCACAACCAAACGCACCATTTTTGACAGCCATTTCCCTATTTTTTGGGGGTCAATTCCCCATTTTTGTCAGCCAATTTCCCATTCTTATACACCAAAACCATTTTACCTAAAATTAATTCTATTCTTTTCTCCCCTTAGGTATTTGGAATTAAATGCAAACTACTACAAGGCTACGTATGATAATTTTATAATTTCTTTTTCCATTCTGTTCCATTACTTATTGATTAATTTCCATTCTTTTCTTCTGGTCAACTCTAGGTATTATTTGGTCCAAATCAGTTTCAAACAAAGCAATGAATTGAAGTGCCGATCATTGTTATTACAATTACCGCGTAAAAGCAACGAACAAGATAAGAAAATGAGCCTCTTTGACATTCATCGAAGTCGTAATCTATTCAAAGTGAATACCATACAAAAGATAATTTATAACATGGATTCTAAACGCCCCTTTTTATGCACGTACAGGTAAAGGAGTCCATGCAATTGAAAGCCGTTCATAATTTAGGATCATTCAACAAATACATGGAAAAGTGTTTGAACCTTTTGAACAAATACCTTGAAATCACACCGAATTGGTACTCACAATTGGTACTTGTTCTTCAATTTAATAAAGTTACCAGAAATCGTGCATGTTTGCATCTAAAATTACATCAAAAGCAACGTTTGTACACGGTCATTTTTATGAATTTCATTCGAATTGCTAACAGTCATTTGCGTCAATTTAGTCAAAATACAGCCAAATCAAAGTCTTTTCTTAACTTCTTAATGAAAATTTATGAGTTGTATGGAATTTTGAATTCAGATTATATTGAATCCATGCACATTAATGCTTATTCGAAATTGTTGATTGAATGTTATCGTTTATGTGCTAATGGTGCCGCTACTAAGCACATGACTGGCAAATCAAACAACGATGAATTTCAAAAAGCACTGGATTTTTGTGCCATAGAATCAAAAAAAATAACAAAGAAACCGCCAACTAAGGCAAACCAAGCGGACAAAAACAATCCTGCAACATCATCAAACACGGATGAAATGGTAAACCCAAAAAAACTCAAATCAAAATAAGAGGAGAAAACCACTTTTTTATGAATTGATAATTTAATATATTCTTTATAATGTAAATATTATTATTGTCGAACGAACGTTAAAATATTTTAATAATGATTCAGAAGTAAAATAAAAAAATGTGTGTGCATATTAAAATTTATACGAAACTCAAAGATTACACCGAAGTCTTTTTATTCTGTGAAATGGTCGCAATTTTTGGGCAGTCAGCAAATGAATACACTTTTTCGTTCATTTTTCCTGGACTTCTGCAGCCATCGAAGTTGATTTTTAAGGGGTCATAAGTATATTTTCACTTTTCACTTAAGTTATAGTAAATGTCAATGTAGCTTATTTTCCCAACAAACATTTGCTGTGGCAAATTCATCCATTATCGGGCATATGTTGACGGTCAATATTGGGGTTGGATTTGTGTGTAGTTTCAGTCAATTTTACCGTCAAAATGGAAAGGAAAAAAAAAGAAAAAAACAATTCAGTTAGATTGAATGCAAAAATAAA
>NW_022198652.1:0-2817 GCF_009176525.2 Contarinia nasturtii
AATCTTTCATCGACAGATATTCGAATATTTTGTCCATACAATCGATGTCGTACATTCGCAGTGAAGCAATTTTTTACTAGTGGCGCCGCCACATTTACGCGCCCATCTCTTACTCAAATACTTTTGACAACATTTGGTTCGTGTAGATTTGACATTTCATGGAATGTGACGTTGATGTTCGTTAATATGAAAAAATAAATTCTGTTATCATAAACATCTTCAAAGAAATAAAAATTTATTCACAATTGATTTTTAAAGAGACACTATTGCTGTTTGGCTATATACTGTGACAGTATTACTGTCATAGTGTGTGTGTGTGTGTGTATCAATATAAGAATACACATTGCCGTGACCACCGAAAGCACATTTTTGTGCAACCTGCAGCACATTTCCGTGGTTCACTAGAGTAGCGTTTATATATGAGTTGAAGCGCGCTGAAATGTGTTTATACTCATACTGTCAAGTGTATCGGTGCATTTCAATCAACATATATTCCTGAAAAGGTGCCTCCTTAAAGAAATCATTTTTGGCACATATGCATAAAGCATATTGGAATGTATTCTTGTCAAACTTCATAGGGTAATTGCCAGTTTGCTAATCCGGCGTTACTTCATAATGGAAGAGGCAGAAATCCGGCGTTACTTCATAATGGAAGAGGCAGAAGCCGTGATACACCATATCCGAAAATTGTCGCAATCTTGATTGAAGTAACTCGGAAATGCTTCAAATATAAAAATGGTAGAACAAACTTCAGATGTCAAAGAGTTACTTAAGTACCAGTAGATTATCGTTAGATACTTAAGTATATGCATATAGCTTCGATCGGCGAATTTGATATATTTTTATCTTTTACGTATGGATGTAAATGGATATGATAATAAAAGCTCAATTCACCAATTATCCATGTAAATCCAGCAAATATCCATACCTATCCACAACTTATCCAGAGAAATTACTTTTCTTTATAAGATTCGTGGATAAATGTGGATATTTTGTGGATATGTGTGGGTATGGTGTTTTTTTCATCATACCCACTTATAAAAATATATATCACACATTTATCCATACATATCCACGACTTATCCAGAGAAGTTACGTATCTATATAAGACTCATGGATAACGATGGATAAGTGCTGGGTTTGCATGGATAATCGGTGAATTTGAATTGAAATTGAGTTTTTATCATCATATCCACTGATGTCCATACGTATTCACAACTTATCCACAATTTATCCAGAAAATGTTACGTATCTATATATGACCTAAATTTAATAAGTTCTAATTTGAAAATAGGTTAGTTTAACAATCATTGCTGTGGAAAATATATTGGTGGCCCTGAAAAGGGCCGTTTTTTAAGTTTCATTCATTCATCTATTTCTGCGAGAAAGACATAGCCGGTTGTGTTTATTATTATTTCGGTGCTGAAACGTTTCCAACTATGGAACACACCAGAACAAATATTGACGATGTCAATAAATTCTGGCTCCGAACAATTCCGGTGCAAAAATGAACCCATCTCAATCGCCTTTTGATAGTCGCGCCGATATGCAGCCAAATAAATATTGTACATCAGATGGTTTGATGTTAGGCGATAAAATTCTAGAAATGGGTAGCGTCTTCCCAAATCTCCGAATAATGCAATCAAATTTCCGGGGCTTTGTATGTATATTGTATATTTTTCCCATCGTAAATGATAATACACACGTCTTGAGTGGTCGAATTACAGAAATAGAATGAAACAACTGCGAATACGAACAGATGTTAAGTAGGCTTTGACATAAACATGACAGTGGTGAATATGAAATACACCACAAGTACTTAACCTCGAATAAATGACAATACTATATTGTCACACTCGGTCACACCGATGTTACTTGAATTTTGTATTTTCCATTTTGATTTCCAAGAAGAATAGACGCGTTCCTCTGTGCTAAATATGGATTACGTATCAGAAGTTCGTTGCCGTCGATGTGGGCAAATTATATTAATATTCATTGGTCTACCGTCAATTGCCATCATCTGGGGTCAATCACATCTTGCAATTTATGTGGATCAAATACAAAATGCGAATTCACTTGAATTTGAACATCGGTACAAATGTTTCGTTTGCAATTTGTGTAATATTCAACTGACGAGTGAAATTTGTGCTGATACGATTCAATTCCGATTCATTGTCCATGACCAGGTGCATCTGCTTCATAGCAAAATATATATTTCGAGCATTGATTTTTTCTTTGATGCTGATTAAAAATCTAATAATAAAACGAACCCCATAAAATGGGTGCCCTCAAGGGTGATTCGAAAATATGTCAAATTTGTTTTATTTCTAAATTTTATCAACATATATAAGAAATGAGTTTGGCCGAGCGGTAAAGTTTGGCAATACATGATACTCATATCAGTTGAAGTTGCCGCAACTAATATGAGTATTGTGTTCGATACCAGGACGCCAAAATCATTTTTTTTTCTCATATTTGTATGAAATGTTGGAAAATTAGCGATACCAAAAAAAGTTCTAATTACCACATTTATTCAATATTTAAAAAAAAATTAAACAAAATTTATCCATAGTTATCCATGAGTATTATATAGATACGTACCTTATCTGGATAAATTGTGGGTTTGCATGGATAAGTTGTAAATGGCTTTGGTACGGACGAAAGTCGTGATTAGAGAAATTATCAACATTTCATCCGGACGTAAGTTATCTCAAACTCCATATCCATACTTATACACCAATTATCCATGCAATTCCAAGCATTTATCCATAGTTATCCACGAGTCTTATACAGATACGTAACATTTTCTGGATAAAT
>NW_022198652.1:2827-5298 GCF_009176525.2 Contarinia nasturtii
ATTTATCCAGAAAATGTTACGTATCTGTATAAGACTCGTGGATAACTATGGATAAATGCTTGGAATTGCATGGATAATTGGTGTATAAGTATGGATATGGAGTTTGAGATAACTTACGTCCGGATGAAATGTTGATAATTTCTCTAATCACGACTTTCGTCCGTACCAAAGCCACCCGGCGGTTCGCGGCATAGTTCTCAAGAACACTTTGTTGGCATCTTTCATTCGTGAGAGTGTATGAACAATTTGAACACAGCCAAGCGCTGATAGTAAGGCCAACAAAGAAAGAAACTCGATGCGGTACCAGAACCGGCTGATGTTGCCGTTGCACGAGATACATAGCTTCACCGCTATAGGGACAAATTATTTCGTCGATGGCGTTGACGTCACACAATTCGAAATTGCAATTTGAACAACAAACCATTTGCTCAGCATCTCGTAAGTGTTGTTCCAAAAGCTGGCCAGCGTTGCGCAATGAATCGGACGCGGACAAACTTGAGCTGTGCGATCCAGTTGATGAATGCATTCTTTTGAGAAAATATCACAAAAAAAATATATCGCACTAGTCAAATTTAAATGTATTTTTTTATTTGTATGGCCTCTCAATTAAAAAGGAATTAAATTAAATTAAATTAATTGCTATACGAAATTTATTTATCCTATTTTGTATGTTTATATTTCGCGATTGGAGAGTTTCATTAAGGATGCACTTCTCCGGTATACGATTCTGAGAGATTAGATCAAGCTTCTGAGATTGTTTACTTCGCTATCAATTGAATTTAAAATATTTTTTGAAGAAATTCGAATTATTTACATAAATTTCAAATGGAATATTTACAACAAAAAACTGGCGATATTTAATATGATTTATAGCATGTACTTTCGCAGTTTTTATAAGCTGTTAAAAAGTTTCGTAATTCCAACTACGCGCCCTCGTAGTCTGAACACTGCAAGTCTACGATCGATGTTCAACTTGAATATTTTTGGTGTTGATTCCTCATTAGGGTGGAACATTTTTGGCATAATTTTATGGCCACTTGGGAAAACATGTATTATAGTCCCCAGATTCAAGGTATGAATGAATTTTCAACTTGCGGTTCCATATAAGACAGGTACATTTTACTGGAAAATCATGAAAAATTGCAGTGACCCAATGACCATGAAAATTTGTGAATCTTATTTTCTGACCAAAATAAGTAATATCACCAAGTTTCATGAAATTTCAACCAAAAATAAAGGTGCCTCCCATACAAAAATTTTATTTTTTTTCTCAAAAAAATTCTTGCGATTTTTAAATAAACGAAAATGTTGTATGGGAGGTATCGCCAATTTGTATTAAAATTTCTTCAAACTTTCATAATGTCATTTTTTGGTGGAAAAAACAGCTTGTGCAAAGTTTCACGTCATTACGCTACCACAAGCGTCTGTGAAAAATTGATTGCATCTTAAAACTAACGTCAGATTCGGGTTTCTCGCACCAAAAAACCTATTTCGTCAAAGCAATGTCCACCAAAAAGCAAACTCGCGATGCGTCTAGGTATTTGGTGGACAACCATCGCGATATTTACCTACCCCTACAAAAAAAAGAGATAATGCGAGATATTTGGTGGCAATTGCATAAATTTTATCACTATTCAATGTCATATCTTGAATGATTCTGTAGGCCAAACCGAAACCTTCTTCAACATTTGCACCACAAATTGGAATGAGCGCCACCAAAATGATTTTATCCTGCGTATTTTCAAACAATGTCGGCATACGTGTGCAAGGCAACAACGATATCTAAAGCAGACAATATATTGAACTAACTGGTCAGTTGAGCTGAAAGTACGTTAGCCAGCTAAATGGGCTAAAACAATAGACGTTATTGTTTTAATGATGAATCACTTTTCTTCTTTTAATTGTAGTCATTGTTCATTATAACAATAGCTTCTATTGTTTTGGCCCATTTAGCTAGCTAACGTACTGTCAGCTCAACTGACCAGTTAGTTCAATATATTGTCTGATCTAAAGAGATAAAATGGGTATGGTATCATTTTCTTCAAAATTAAAATATGAGTTCAGTTTTGTTAAAACACACCTTTGGTATAAGATTAACCGTATTAACGGTATCCTTTTTATTTTCTTCGCATTGAGCTAAAAATTTCGTGGCATCTATCTGTAGCCAAATGGTATTGATGTGGGTGTTTAGTGATTTCGAGTCCATTTTCATAACGAATGATTGATGCTCATCGGAGCGTCTCGATTGTGTTTTTATCTCTTCCCATTGACACAGTTTCAATTGACTTTTCAAATGCTGTTGAGCGTTCATCAAATATATAAAAAAGAATAGATGAATATTTCGTGGTGATTATTTAAAAAAATTCATTTTTGTAATAAATGTGATATGAGTTGAAATATATGGAAGGTTATGTAAAGGTTTGAGAAAAAAAGCAACAAATTTTCATTAAATGATGATAATTAGAGAAAAT
>NW_022198653.1:0-1118 GCF_009176525.2 Contarinia nasturtii
GTATGCTGCATAATACTCATCTTCCCACCTGATGATGCGACCAAAATGAAAATACAGAAGAAATTACTCAACAACAAAAAATATGTTTGAACGGCTCCCTGAATAATACCCGATTTGATTTTACCCGACGCTCAAATTGAATTTTATCTAATCTAATTTAACCCTCCTAGGTATAGTAACGGTCTATTAGACCGAAAACTTAAAAAAAATATCATAAAATGGAAACGCGTCGACCGATTGGCATCAAATTTTCGCCTTTTTACGAGAATAATGGATAAATATTGAAAATAACATTTAAAATCCTGAAACTGTTCTGTAAAAAAAAAAATCCAGAAAGACGAAAATCCTAACTTGATCGTATAGTTACGGTCTCTTAGACCGTCCATACAAAATGTATGAGAAACACATAATCAAGCATTTTCACAAATTAAGTTGGTGAAAATTTATGATATCCGTTTAATAAAAATGAAAAACTAAATTGGAAAACGAGAAGATAGGTTGAAATTCTCAAGAAAAATCAATTTGAATCTTGTTTATCGCGTACATAATATTATTATTTCAACAAAATGTCTGTCAGAGAAAAATCGATCTGAAGTCTACAATAGCACAAAAGGCGGTGTGGATGTTTTGGATCAAACTAGGGATCAAATGTGCCATTCAAACTCATGTCAACTTGGAACCAATCGATGGCCATTTTCATTCTTCATGAATCTCATCAACGTATGTGGTGTTGCAGCATTTGTTCTTTACAACACAAGTCACGATATCACGCATGAACAGTATGCATTTCAACGCAAGACATTTTTGATCGAATTGTATGAAGGTTTAGTTTACGATCATATCTCACGGCGAACAGCGCGCGGCATAAATGCATCTAATCAGTCGGCTTTCAAAGAAGTTCGTGAGCATTTGATGGGTCAAGAGGAACAAGAAGCGCCAGTTACACCACGACAACAACGTGCATGTCATTTATGTCCAAGTTCAATCAATCGTAAAACCAAAACATGTTGCGACAAATGCAATAAAAATGTATGCGGCGAACATTCGAAAATCACTGTTGTGTGTGCAAAATGCGAGAAAAAAACGCTCTCATGTAAATTATTCTGATGATTCAAATT
>NW_022198653.1:1218-1472 GCF_009176525.2 Contarinia nasturtii
ATTTGAAAAAATGTGTGATTTTGTTTTGGTTTTTGTTTGGTTTCCCTGTATTTTGTATGAACGGTCTAATAGACCGTAACTATACTATATTGTTTTTATTTCGAACTATACCTAGGAGGGTTAAGACAATATATTTGAACTGGTGTCAATATTTTTCTATAGTAAATTTTTCAAGAAAATAATTTGTTTTATTCCGGGAATAATTTTATTTTGTTCCGGGAACAATTTGATTTTGTTCCGGGAACAATTTGATT
>NW_022198655.1:0-2194 GCF_009176525.2 Contarinia nasturtii
TTGTCTTATATATGTTTTTGAAAAAACTTAAATAGTGACCCTCGTATTGAGTCAAATGAATCACATTGACAGTGTGAAGACATTTATACGGAGAACAATAGAAACCATTGTTCTCACTGAACGCAAATATTTTGTTTACAAAAATGTAACGTTAATCCTAGGGTGTCCCCTTCGTAGCAATTCTAGTAAGCTAGTTTTATTTACGTATTCGCTAATCGCTTACTAGAATTACTAGTGAGTACACTAGTGCTGCTAGTAGCTGCTAGTTTTTCTAGTGTTTTGAAATTACCTAGACGTATCGTATGATACATAAAAGAAACAACAGTAATGCTTAAGTCGCTTGTAAACGAACCAAGTGAATAGCGGAGACGCACGATAACGAAGTAAGTGTATTGTGGTAACGGATAACAACGTTCGTTGTCGCTATTCACTCACTTCGTTTTCGTGCGTCTCCGCTATTCACTTGGTTCGTTTGCAAGCGACTTACGCATGCTACAATATATTTTACATGCCTCAATTCATTTGCTTTGGACTATAATACGCTAGTGCTTGCTAGTCGCTGCTAGTTTCACTAGTTTTTCTAGTATGAATGTCCCCTAGCGTTAATCTCATCATAAGAAAAGTATTAACAAAGTATTTTGTATGGATCGGTCGAAGCATCAATATGAACATTTATTCTCAAATATTCTTTTAGTAGCTTCTAGTAGATTCTAGTATACTTTTAGTTTTCTATAGTAAAAAATTGTGTCTACTGATGAAGGCACTGATCGTGTAGTACTAATTCAATAACTACCAAATTCCAATTTCTGAGAGCAGTAAAGTACTTTGGTAAATTAATAGACTATTGACTTATTAATAATTCAAAATATGTGAAGTATGTATTGTAAAAAATGTGAAGTGTGTGTTGGAATATTCAAACATTTGTATGGACGAAATGCCTGTATGATAACTTTATGACGTGAAACTTCACACAATCTATTTTCTCGAAAAAATAATATTCTGAAAGTTTCAATACAAATTGAGGTTACCTCCCAATTGAGGCTCCCATACAAAATTTTCGTTTTCCAGCCAAAAATTGGAAATGTTCTATGATGAGTACCTCAATTTGTGATTGAAATTTCTTTCAATTAAGTGAGATTATACATTTTGGTAAGAAACTAACTTTTCGTTGTGATTAACATAGTTGATGATCGTGCCCAGCTCTGGTTATAATACAATTCCATACAAGAAAAAATTATGTCGATGTTTTATCTTCATAGGGTTCGAGGTGACTTTCGATTGATCATACGATTAATTTTTGTCATTATTTTGTATTGATTATTCAAACTATACAGTTCTAATACAAACAAAAATGAATACAATGATTATTTAGATATATTTTCTATATGACAGTAAAACCAACACTTAATTTTCTTATGCGTAAAAAAAGCATGTATTTTTGTTTGGAGTAAAACAATACCACATATCATAATCGAGAGCAAAAATTCAACACACAAAGTTGAGAGCAAAACCACGACATACGCAACATCAGAGCAAAAGTGAATAAGCGATGTGTCGTGTTTTTGCTCTCAAGTTTGTCTATAGTTCTTTTGCCCGCAATAATCGGAGTTTTATTTTTAAGCCGGAAAAATGGATTTTTTTATGAGCGAGGCGGACTATATATCTACGATCATGTAGATGATAAAAAATCGCGAAAAATTAAAAAAATAATTACTTTTTTTTCTTCGATTCTCAAATACTACTCAATTTTCTGTATCACCTGGTTCAATCAGAATGAAAAAATCGCATTCCATATCATCTTTATCACGATCTGGACGATCATTTCAGCGGTCTTCCGCGTTTTTCATACAAGCCGCCCATGTAAATGGTGAAAAAGTCGCGAAAAATGAAAAAAATAATTAAATTTTTTCTCTTCAATTCTCAAATACTACTCAACTTTCTGTATCACCTGATGAAATCAGAATGAAAAAAATCGCATTCCATATCATCAAAATCGCGATTGGCATTCGGTCACTATTCAATGGGTATCACATAGCAAGCTTATATGAAACTCTCGGAGACTCGGTATAGAGCACTCCAAAAGTGAAAAAAATCCAGATCGTGATTTGAATGATAAGGAATGCGATTTTTTTCATTCTGATTTCACTAGATGATACAGAAAGTTGAGTAGTATTTGAGAATTGAAGAAAAAAAA
>NW_022198655.1:2294-2759 GCF_009176525.2 Contarinia nasturtii
AAATCGCGATTGGCATTCGGTCACTATTCAATGGGTATCACATAGCAAGCTTATATGAAACTCTCGGAGACTCGGTATAGAGCGCTCCAAAAGTGAAAAAAATCCAGATAGTGATTTGAATGATAAGGAATGCGATTTTTTTCATTCTGATTTCACCAGATGATACAGAAAGTTGAGTAGTATTTGAGAATTGAAGAAAAAAAATTTAATTATTTTTTTCATTTTTCGCGATTTTTTCACCATTTACATGGGCGGCTTGTATGAAAAACACGGAAGACCGCTGGAATGACACTGTCGTATCACACGCGTATAAAGAAATCAATTTTTCGGCGTAAAAACAAGATCCCGATTGTTGCGAGGAAAAAAAACTATAGACAAAATTGAGAGCAAAAACACGACATATCCAGCCTGCGGGCAAAAACAAGTAATCGATATATTGTGTTTTTGCCCTCAGTTTTTTACAAA
>NW_022198660.1:0-2018 GCF_009176525.2 Contarinia nasturtii
GTTACAAACACAAATAGCGAAAATGCAATAAATTTCATTTTGAAAAATTTTCTTTCGATTTCACTTATGATCGACTGATGTTCGAACTGCTTTGGTTTCCACTTTATATACAGTTTCCAATTTGAATGCGTATGATAATTGTGGTGAGTTTTTCGCATTTAATTATTAGCAAATTAATTATTAGCAATTGTGCATAATTTTTTAATTTTTCGATTTACGTCTGAAATTCAATTTTGAAAACTAATGATCAGTAATTTAATGTTATTAATATTCTTGATCCATTTCAAAATTGACAAGATTGGTTTATTTCTTCGAGTATTATGTTTGTTGACATTATTTTTCGCCGTCAAATTAATTCCATATGCTAAAATCAGTCCATATGAAAATGACATACATTGCTGTGTTTGTGATTGGATCTGAACGGGGAGCCTACTAGGTCTACTTTTCAGTAATATCCATAGTTTCTTGTTGCTCGGGTTTTTTTAAAATCTATTGCAAGACGCCCGTTTGTGTGTATAATGCACATACACATGCTATCCAAAAATGAGATTTGGGCAAGGGTTTGTCTCACATGCCCTCCTAAAGAAGTTTGAACATTTTTAACACTTCAGGTTGCTGGTAAATTTTCCATCCATCAAGATCATTCCTTAGAGCACCCAACCCTGGATACCTGACTCGGGTGACCTGAGAATGAGATGAGAAGTAGTTTCCACCTCTCTTCCACATAATCTGCAGTCCGGATCGTCTCTGAGTCGCAGACTTCTCAAATGATAGTAACCCTAGCATGCCCCGTCAAGAGGCCAATAACAATTCTGATTTCACCTTTTGATGATTTCATAAGTTGTTTCGTTACTTTTCCACATAGAGCTCTGACAAAATATTTTGTCTGCTCACATATTTGTGGATTTTGCCAGTTATATTAGCACCGAGCCTTAATCCATGTAGACAAGCTTCCTCTTGCTCGTGAATATTCCACAGGCAGGAGTGGCTCTGGCCCAATGACTGAGCTGTTTGAAGCTGCTTTAGCTCAAAGTGCTGTGTTTGTGATAGTTTCTTTGTTGCCCGCTATTTCCAAGAAGTGGCTAAAATTAAAGAACGATGCATTTCCTCTGTCGTTTGTCATATCATCAAGCAAAAAAAAATGAAGGAACGCTCGGAATGTATATTTGATGTTCTCAAAAAATTCTATAGTGAAATTTTAGAAAAATTGTCGAATAGGTTTTGGATTAAAATCTATCGAACAACATTTTTGCGAGAGATAGCCAATAGAAAAGTTTCAGTTTTATTTGTGTTTGGTCGACTTTCATAAAACGTATGATTGTATATCAAGATCTAGGTTGTAGTCAGTATTGAGATATTTTAATAAACGACGTAAAATCTGATTAAAAATTAATTAACACGAAGAAATAAATCAATTTTGAAAATAATAACATATAATTACTGATCATTAGTTTTCATAATTGAAATTGATTTCAGACGTCAATAAAAAAATAAAAAATTCTGCCAAATTGCACATAATTTGGTTGAATATCATGGAGAACGGTAGTTCGACAAGTGACGCTCCTGGCCAATTTTGCGTCACGCCTATATACAGCGAGTTTTGGAAATCTTAACATTGAATTTAACCCCCAACTGTGACGCACTATTTCGTTTTATTTTGAGGATTTATTTTTGAAATGTTGTTAACTATAACACTTTTGGTTCTATTCGGAATTTTGTTTATTCTTATGAGCGGCATTCAAATTGATATCAGTCTTCTTTTATGCCGAATCTATCCACACAGCGTCACTATCTTTCAACCTCGCAAAGATGGGTGTTTTATTCTGATACTAATTGCTAGTTTTAATTGATAATAATTAAATGCGAAAAACTCACCACAATTATCATACGCATTCAAAATGGAAACTGTATATAAAGTGGAAACCAAAGCAGTTCGAACATCAGTCGATCATAAGTGAAATCGAAAGAAATTTTTTCAAAATGAAATTTATTGCATTTTCGCTATTTGTGTTTGTAAC
>NW_022198661.1:0-4123 GCF_009176525.2 Contarinia nasturtii
TCTCCCCCTCTTCAGGAAGCTGACCTTTGTTTGTCTTAAACTGCTCCAGCACATAAGCTGTTATCCGCACTATTTTATTCAAATTACTAAAACGCTCAATTAATGAAATTTTGTCTAAAGAAAGACAAGACTGCTCCTTAATACCTATGTTGGCCGTGACGGCCGCCCGATATTCGCTTTGAATAGTGTTCCGCTCCTCACCAGTGAATTCTGGCTGAAATCTTTCTCTTCTATCTCGATTAACAAAAATAAATTGTGGACCATGCCACCATAAACTGCACTGTATTAATTCGGTTGCTACCATAGAGATGAATGAAAATTTATCCAATCATTACAAATTTCTTCATTCAATTTTTCATCCCATGTCACCTTTAATTTCCATAACTTTTGTAAAAATGCTTTGGCCTTGATCATTATCGGTGCTAAGTATCCACTTGGATCATAAATTCTCGCTATGTGACCTGCTATGGTACGTTTTGTAATAGGTTTCCACTATTACTACTTATTAATCAGAACCACTGCTCTTCAATTGAAAATATGAAACAATCACTGCTCGGTTGCCATTTTAATCCCAAAATGGATGTTGAATCGTCTGTCAGCTCAAGGGGTTCATTATCCGCACCAACGTCTTTATTTATGAGATTTAACAGCTCATGACAATTTGTCTTCCATTTGCCTAACTCGAAATTACCCAAGGCCATCATTTGATTCAACTCTCGATACAGGCGTGTAACTTCCTCAAGGGAGTCACCTCCAGACATGAAGTCATCCATGTATCTTTCGCTCTTAACCGCTCTTGCTGCAGATGGAAATCGTTTCTCGTAAATTCTTGCTAATTCCAGCATAGTAAAAATTGCCAAAAATGGACTCGATTTCATGCCAAATATCACTGTCTGTAGCACATATTCTTGCAATGGATCATCTTTGTTGAAACGCCAGAAGATTTTTTGATATTTTAAATCCTCATCGTTCATTCTTATTTGCAAAAACATTTTCTTTATATCTGCTGATAATACATATTTATGAAACCGGAATCGCATGATAACATGTGCCAATTTCTCTTGAAGATTCGGCCCTGCCAGCTGAATATCATTAACACTCTTCCCATTGGTGGTTGCACAGCTTCCATCCAAGACGATTCGAAAACGTGCAAGGACTGGGTGATGTGGAATATAATATCCTGTGGCCTGCTGCTCTTTTATCGTAGCTAATCGCATATGTTTTGATTCAATGGCCTCCCGCATGGAACGATGATACTCTTTCCGCACTCCATGAAGCCGCTCAAGTCTCCTTTCCAACTGATAAAATCTTTGCAACGCGATTCCTCTTGACTGACCCAACTCAGTGTCAGACTTTCGGAATGGTATACGTACAATGAATCGCCCATCTTCTGCTCTAATTGTTGTTTTGCGATAGTATTCAATGGCTTGTTGTTCCTCATTAGAAAGAACTTTTCCTACGATCAGCTCTTCCTCGCATTCCCAAAATCGTTGTAACAATTTATCTAAACGATGAGTTTCTTCACTGCACATTACTGCTCTACCGACGTACGACACAGAAGCTGCTAATTTTGGTGTTGCTTCTATGGTACCAAAAATTGCATAACCAAATGTTGTAAGTTGTGCACATAAACCGATACTGCTACATAAAACTTGGCCCATAAGGATTTCCGACCAAGTGTCTATGCCCAATAAAATATCTGCAAATCCAGCTCTATTAAATTTTGGATCGGCTTTAACTATATGTTGAAATTCTTTTATATCCGCTCTACATTCTGTTCTCTGCGCTATTGGTAACTGTTTCATTACTACGCAGACTTTGAAAATACAAATTCTTTCTTCATCATCAAACCATGGACTAAATTTAATCATTGTCACATAATTTGCTACATTTATTCCTGTGACTCCTTCAATTTCAATATAATATCGTTGTCTAGGTAAATTGGCTCTGTATACCAATCTTTCAATAATTAAGTTCACTTCGGAACCCATATCAAACAGCACTCTTGCTAAAATTAATGCACCCACGTTGTTATGCAGCCTTACTAAGCCAGTAGTCAACACGGGTAATCTACGGAGCTGCGCTAATGAAAATTTTGATTGGTTGAGTTACCGCCCTGGCTACCGCTCGGAGCACTGCCCATATAATAACTTTGCGCTGCCGGGTTAAGAGATGAACGCTGTGCACTCGGAGGCTGATACATAGTCGTTGAATTTGATTGATGATTTGATGCAAATGGTTGTTCGCTCCAAGATGGCCCTTGCCAATTGGTAACCGCCAATGCATTTGTTGATGCCACTGGGACATTGCACAAAAGAGTATTGTGAAGGCCCTTGTTGCATCTTTTGCAGGGACCCGCTTTGCAGCTGGGTGATCCCGCCTTATGGTTGGATGAAAAACAGTTGGCGCATAAATTTAGTTCCCGCACACGCCTTTGCCGCTCTGGCACGCTCATTGCCAAAAATCTTGAACATCGGAACATAGGATGTGGAAATTGACAATTATTACACGAAACTCCCCTTTGTGGATCACTATTTCCGTGTTGAGTGTTTAATTTTTGAATTTCCCGCTCTCTTCTGCCCGTTGTTTGAATTGGATTGACCACCACCTGAATAAGATGGCCCATTATTCGTTTTATTACTTGCTTGCACATGCTCTCGATTCAATTGTGCCCGCGCTCGTTTCGTAAGAAAATCCAAAATATTCTGCACCGAAGGCATTTCATTCCCTTCTTTCGTTTCTTCCCACACTGCCAATGAACGAGGTGCCATACGTGATAGTAAAGTGTGGACTATCACCTGATCCCAATTATCAACAGGAGAACCGCGCACGCGCAATTGTCTAATGACACCATTTGTTGTATCAATCATCAGACGGACACCATCATGTGTTTCTTGTTGTAATCGTGGCATATTAAATAGCTGATCCAAATATGACATGATTATTCGATAATTATTTTCATATACCGCACAAAGTGTATTGTAGGCTTCATCATAACTCTCACCCACCACTTGCCAACCGCTCAATACTCGCTCCGCATTTCCAACCAAGCACTGCTTTAATAGGTATAGCTTCCGAGTTGAGTTAAGTGTACTGTTATGGATCATACTATCATATGCAGATCGCCATTCTGTCCATGCCGCATAAGAACCATTAAACTTTGGTGGCTTGAAATGATCTAATAAAAAATCATATGCAGATCATATCCATGCGTGGGCGATGTTGTATTCCGCCCAAATCATTGTTATTAATTGCCGCACCGTTTGCATTTTCTTGATCAGGATTTCCGATATTTTCATCGGTTCCATTTTGCCGCTCAGCCCGCTCTTCATTCCTTCTGGCTACCTCTCGGTCTCTATCTCGCTCTTCTGCTTCTGTTTCTAATGTCTCGATCCGTGTTTCCAATTCGACCAATGCTTGTATGTACAAGTCTTGAGCTGCTTGGAGAGCATCATCTTGCACCTCCAAATCTGCCGCCCGCGCAATATTTTCAACAACGGCCATATGTTCTATGTTGTATTTTTCAAATGCTTGCTTTAAAATCCGCACATTTTCATGCAGCACTCTTACCATTACTCGGTTTACTTCATCGCTTTGAGTAAAACGGTGTATCCGTGCAATGACTGCTCTTTGTGATTCTCTTCTATTTAGTTCCATTTTGTGACGAACCTAAATCCGAAATTCTGCTCAATGTATAACAATTTAGTCCAAATTATTACCTATAAATGCTGTAAAGTGTATAGCCTTAAAAAAAATATGTATATGATACACTGCCCAATGTTCACCTACGGCTCACTTTTCTCAGCTCAAAAAATAATTTTAAAGTTTTCTGCACAAAATATTTCAATTATAAGATGGAGAGAAATTCGCTTTTCAACCCATTGTTCAGCTCAAAAATATTAACATGTAAGCTTGATTAAGCAATAATGTTCTGCTCAAATATATCCGCTAATAATAATTTCGATGTATTCTGCTCAAAATAATGGTTTAAAAAATACTGACGAAATTCATATTCGTTCAATGCTAAAGATGACGAAAAATACTAGCGTTCTTTATTTCTTAACAAAAAATATTCATTTTTATTCAATTTCGTGTTCTTAATTCTATTAACACAGTATTTTTC
>NW_022198662.1:0-3062 GCF_009176525.2 Contarinia nasturtii
TCTCCCCCTCTTCAGGAAGCTGACCTTTGTTTGTCTTAAACTGCTCCTTAGCTTTCAGCACATAAGCTGTTATCCGCACTATTTTATTCAAATTACTAAAACGCTCAATTAATGAAATTTTGTCTAAAGAAAGACAAGACTGCTCCTTAATACCTATGTTGGCCGTGACGGCCGCCCGATATTCGCTTTGAATAGTGTTCCGCTCCTCACCAGTGAATTCTGGCTGAAATCTTTCTCTTCTATCTCGATTAACAAAAATAAATTGTGGACCATGCCACCATAAACTGCACTGTATTAATTCGGTTGCTAACATTCCTCTTGAGGCAATGTCAGCCGGATTCTGTTTTGATGGTACATAGAACCAATGTTCTTTCGGCACAAGATTTTGAATCAATTGTACTCTCTTTGCTACGTAAATTTTTAATTTGGAGGGACAGCTCCTGATCCAGCTCAAAGTGATCGATGAATCTGAGTAACACTCATACGGCACATATTTCAATTCACATTTATCTCGTATTATAAACATCAATTTTGCGAGTAGTTCCGCTGCACATAATTCAAGACGTGGTATTGTCACGGTCTTCACTGGAGCTACTCTAGTTTTGGATGTTAATAAATTACACCAGCTGCTCGCACCACTTGAACAACGCACATAAATTCCTGCGCCATAGCCGAGTTCTGATGCATCTGCAAACCCAATCAGCTCAATTTCTCTGCCCTTTGTTGTTTGAATCCATCGTGGAATTCGAAACTTATTGATTGCCGATAGAGTTGAATGAAAATTTATCCAATCATTACAAATTTCTTTATTCAATTTTTCATCCCATGTCACCTTTAATTTCCATAACCTTTGTAAAAATGCTTTGGCCTTGATCATTATCGGTGCTAAGTATCCACTTGGATCATAAATTCTCGCTATGTGACCTGCTATGGTACGTTTTGTAATAGGTTTATTCTGATCCCACTGCTCTTCAATTGAAAATATGAAACAATCACTGCTCGGTTGCCATTTTAATCCCAAAATGGATGTTGAATCGTCTGTCAGCTCAAGGGGTTCATTATCCGCACCAACGTCTTTATTTATGAGATTTAACAGCTCATGACAATTTGTCTTCCATTTGCCTAACTCGAACTTACCCAAGGCCATCATTTGATTCAACTCTCGATACAGGCGTGTAACTTCCTCAAGGGAGTCACCTCCAGACATGAAGTCATCCATGTATCTTTCGCTCTTAACCGCTCTTGCTGCAGATGGAAATCGTTTCTCGTAAATTCTTGCTAATTCCAGCATAGTAAAAATTGCCAAAAATGGACTCGATTTCATGCCAAATATCACTGTCTGCAGCACATATTCTTGCAATGGATCATCTTTGTTGAAACGCCAGAAGATTTTTTGATATTTTAAATCCTCATCGTTCATTCTTATTTGCAAAAACATTTTCTTTATATCTGCTGATAATACATATTTATGAAACCGGAATCGCATGATAACATGTGCCAATTTCTCTTGAAGATTCGGCCCTGCCAGCTGAATATCATTAACACTCTTCCCATTGGTGGTTGCACAGCTTCCATCCAAGACGATTCGAAAACGTGCAAGGACTGGGTGATGTGGAATATAATATCCTGTGGCATGCTGCTCTTTTATCGTAGCTAATCGCATATGTTTTGATTCAATGGCCTCCCGCATGGAACGATGATACTCTTCCCGCACTCCATGAAGCCGCTCAAGTCTCCTTTCCAACTGATAAAATCTTTGCAACGCGATTCCTCTTGACTGACCCAACTCAGTGTCCGACTTTCGGAATGGTATACGTACAATGAATCGCCCATCTTCTGCTCTAATTGTTGTTTTGCGATAGTATTCAATGGCTTGTTGTTCCTCATTAGAAAGAACTTTTCCTACGATCAGCTCTTCCTCGCATTCCCAAAATCGTTGTAACAATTTATCTAAACGATGAGTTTCTTCACTGCACATTACTGCTCTACCGACGTACGACACAGAAGCTGATAATTTTGGTGTTGCTTCTATGGTACCAAAAATTGCATAACCAAATGTTGTAAGTTGTGCACATAAACCGATACTGCTCCATAAAACTTGGCCCATAAGGATTTCCGACCAAGTGTCTATGCCCAATAAAATATCTGCAAATCCAGCTCTATTAAATTTTGGATCGGCTTTAACTATATGTTGAAATTCTTTTATATCCGCTCTACATTCTGTTCTCTGCGCTATTGGTAACTGTTTCATTACTACGCAGACTTTGAAGATACAAATTCTTTCTTCATCATCAAACCATGGACTAAATTTAATCATTGTCACATAATTTGCTACATTTATTCCTGTGACTCCTTCAATTTCAATATAATATCGTTGTCTAGGTAAATTGGCTCTGTATACCAATCTTTCAATAATTAAGTTCACTTCGGAACCCATATCAAACAGCACTCTTGCTAAAATTAATGCACCCACGTTGTTATGCAGCCTTACTAAGCCAGTAGTCAACACGGGTAATCTACGGAGCTGCGCTAATGAAAATTTTGATTGGTTGAGTTACCGCCCTGACTACCGCTCGGAGCACTGCCCATATAATAACTTTGCGCTGCCGGGTTAAGAGATGAACGCTGTGCACCCGGAGGTTGATACAAAGTCGTTGAATTTGATTGATGACTTGATGTAAATGGTTGTTCGCTCCAAGATGGCCCTTGCCAATTGGTAACCGCCAATGCATTTGTTGATGCCACTGGGACATTGCACAAAAGAGTATTGTGAAGGCCCTTGTTGCATCTTTTGCAGGGACCCGCTTTGCAGCTGGGTGATCCCGCCTTATGGTTGGATGAAAAACAGTTGGCGCATAAATTTAGTTCCCGCACACGCCTTTGCCGCTCTGGCACGCTCATTGCCAAAAATCTTGAACATCGGAACATAGGATGTGGAAATTGACAATTATTACATGAAACTCCCCTTTGTGGCTCACTATTTCCGTGTTGAGTATTTAATTTTTTCGATTTTTCATTCGAATTTGAATTGCCACTTGAATTTCCCGCTCTCTTCTGCCCGT
>NW_022198663.1:0-7120 GCF_009176525.2 Contarinia nasturtii
TTGGCTGATTGGTGGACTTTCAGGATTTGGCCTGGTTTCCAGAACTTCCAAAATGTAATTCCTGTATAAAATTACTCGAATAATATATATACAGGGTGGCGCATATAATAGGGCCACTCTTAGGGGGTGGGAATTTTGAAAAACCCTTTGGGGGGTATGTTGGGGGTAAAAAATAAAAAATTTCTATCTGAGCAGAATTTTGAATTTTTCCCCAGGGGGGTGGGGGTGCCCCCAATTTTTCAAAAGTTCATCGGATCAAAAAATAATGTACTACAAAGTTGTTCAGAATGACGAGAGAAATTTTTTAGGACCCCCGCCCTCCAAGTCCCCCCACCCCTTAAGGGGGTCGGGGGGTCAAAAACCCCCAAGATATGATTTTTTTGACCTGAAACCCAAAAATTCGGAATCAGCATGAAAAATTACCTTAGAATCGATATTTTTCTCATTCACGTTTTTTCACAAATTTTGGACCAAAAAAGTGTAAAATCGACTTTGTAAGATTTGAGGGGTCGATTTTACACCTTTTTGGTTGTCTGGGGTTGTATAGTTTGCCATTCTTTCGTATTTCTCGATTGAGTACAATCGATATGCACATCCTTTACGAACTCGGCCAGCGCGCCCACTTCGTTGTTTCGCACATGCTTTAGATATGTCAACAGTGTCCAAGCAAGTTGATTCGCTTATTGGATCATAGCTTTGCTCCTTAACTTTGCCAGCATCGACACCATAAACCTACAGAAAACCAAAAAAGTATTAATAAATAAACGCAATTAAATATCTTTCGTTATTATGAAAAAAAAAATCGTACAAATAGTACAAAGTTGATTTTGAAAATTCTCTTCAATTCTTACCACATCATTGATCGTGATTGATGTTTCTGCTATATTTAATAATGTGCTAATGATAATTTTGCGGATTCCATCAGGCAATGCATTGAAAACGTTTTCTTCGTTAGTTACATTACTTTGAAGTATAAATAATCGATAATTTTCTTTGCCATCGAATCTCGTGTCCAACAAATCTTATAATGTTATGATGTCATAGTACCCTAGCAGAAAAATTAGAATGCTGCCATCGATAGCAGTGTTACTGTGAATATAATCCACTACATGGCCCAATAACTCAAAGTCAATTATGTCGTCGTTGAGTGTACAATTGTAAGCGAGGAGTAAATTTTCTTTTTCATCTTCACAGTGCATTGAATTTTTCATATAATTTTCCATCTCATCGGTTTTGTAACCGGTTTGGTATAAAATTTCAGCAAGGTAATAACAATCAACTTCAAACAAACGACCGGGAACATCTATTTTCGGACAGTCGTCAAAATATGTACAAAATTGATCAGCATCTAAAGTTGCAGACATCAAGATGACTTTAAAGTTACCATTTTCTTTCATTTCTCTTTTTATCGCGATCAAAAGTAGATCGGTGGTGATCTCTCTTTCGTGAATTTCGTTCAATATTAAATGGGTTATGTTTTTAAATGCATCACCTCTTTTGGCACCAATTATACATTGCATTGAATAACTATAGATGTCCTATTAACACAGAAATATTAACATATCTTATTACTAAATACGAAAAATCCTTTATTAACTATTAACAACCAATCATACTACGCATATTAACATGAGTAGTAGTATTAGGATCGATGTTAATAGCGAGTAGTAGTATGTTTATTATCTATTAAGATGCCGAAGTTAATACGCGCCATTTGCAATTTTTCGTAAACAAACAATATTTTGACCGATTCAATTTTTATCACATTTTTCTCTTATTTGTAATTTTTATTGAATATTTTAATTTTTTATGAATTTTATTGGAATTTATTATTTATTAGAAAATTATTTTCGTTTTTTTTAAGAAGATATGTATTTTATTATTATGATATATGTAAGTATTGAAAATTTCAAAAAATTAGTTTAAATTTCTTGAATTGAATTTGTAAAATTTCTTATTATTTACAAGGTGCGTTGTTCTTTAAGGAGTCAGTCAAAAATATATTTCTTTTTACTACATGTGTTTGTTATGAGTATCTCTGTGCGGTGCAATGTGAGTGTGTAAATGTGTTACGGCTGGCAATAATATATTTTAAAAATATTGAACTTAATGACGCTTAATGAAATAATAAAAAAGAAATATATTTTTGACTGACTCCTTAAAGAACAACGCACCTTGTGAATAATAAGAAATTTTACCAATTCAATTCAAGAAATTTACACTTGTTTTTTTGAAATTTTCAACACTTACATATGTTTTCACACATTTTTTTCACTGTTATTTTATCATAATAATAAAATACATATAAAAACTCACAATAATAAATCAGAATTTCAAAAACTCAAACACGGTTCATATCAACAAACATTAATGTCACATTTCATGAAATGTCAAAACACTAATAACAGTGTTGCCAAAAGTAATGTAAATGTGATGGCGCCACCAGTACTAAAATACTACACTGCGCTAGGACGAAACGGTTTAAGTCAATAAAACCATCATGAGTTGCAAAAATATTCAGTGCACTGTAAAAACTGGGGCCCTTTGGTTTGATTGCCAAAAGCATTACCATATTTTTAGAATATTCCGATGGTATTTCTACACGTCCATTTCTAAAAATGAGGGTTTTTGTTTGTTTGAATACTAATACACCATGCATGGGCGTGATGACTAAACGAAACCGTATACGGTAAACATTGGTTTTGTCTAATATCGCGATTAAAATGCTACAGCGCTTGAATGTAGTTTGTTTGATTGTAATGCAATTTTTAGAATCTTCGAGGCCGTTGAATGTTATTATGGTTTCAGCTGGCGATGAAATTAAATTTACTTTGTCATTGAACTTTTGAAATTTCAAATCATTATCCAAATACATTATTTCTCCATCATCAATGGAATAAACCATTTGAAATAGCGTCAGTGCATTGATAGCTAACAAATTATGTCGGATTGTGCTTATTTTGTTGATGGACATACATGGATTGTCGTGTTTGTTGTGTTATATGATAGCTGTGGAAATAAGATCGCTGTATGATGCAAGAGACAAATAAATGAAACGACTCGTCGCTGGGTAGGCAAGTTACTAACTGAACTGCTTTATTTAATTTCAGTTCCTTTTATTCTGATATTTCTGATGAACAAAACATTCATTCACAACATTCTCCCTGTTTAGTACATCAGTTTCTTTTTGTGGCATTGCCATTAACATTATTATGATTTCGATAGTTTTTCTTAATTTTTCTTTTGAACGCAGATATGCCAAAAATAATTAGCTTAATTACTTCAAAAAAGATCAAAAAATAAGTTGCAATTAACAATTTTTCACTGGTAATCATTTGGTGGTGCGTGTCTGCTGCCTCTTGTATGACAATATTGTTATTTACTTGGCCAGTGCTGTCCACTGCCTTCACTTCTACGTTTTCTTCAGAATCTCCAAAAATGCCCATCTATTAAACAAAATTTTATTAAATTTAATGCCTTAAATTTCAGCTACTCAAAAGTTAGTTTTTTAAACTAATAGGGCGCACACAAAATTTCTTAACATTTAATGAATAAACATTTTAACTGCTCACAAATGAAAATTTAGATCAATTTGCACACACAAAGAATTCGTACAAATAAACCAATGCTTACATTGCTTTGCTTTTGGTACTCGTAAAACAAAATTTCTTCACGAAAATATTTTAGTGTTTAGCTTATGACGATCAGCTATAGAATGATTTTACTTGAATTTTGATTTTAAGCCTGAACATAAAATTCTTTTGCATTTCAGCACTAATATGAATAGACCTTTGAACATTGAAAAGAATGAATGCATGAGTTAGCAAGAATTGCAATTACATTTTTGTCATCATACCCATTTTTTCTACAAAAAACATGAATTTTTGTGCCGGAAGGGCCTTAGTGAAAATATCAGCAATCATTTCGTTGGTAGAAATGTTTTGCAGAGCGAACATGCCCTCCTCGTATTTTTCACGTATGAAATGATATCTTACATCTATATGTTTGCTTCTCTTATGAAGTTCTGGATTTTTGATTAAGCGAATTGCGCTTTGATTATCAATGAATAGAGTGATTTTTAGCAATTTCTCATCCAGAATTTCATAAATGATGCTTCTTAGCCAAATTAATTCTTTAACGCATTGCGATGCTGCAATATATTCCGATTCGGTTGTGGACATCGACACCGATTTTTGCCTTTCGGAACACCAACTGATGATGCCATTGCCAAACATAAATCCAAAACCCGATGTTGATCTTCGTGTGTCCATGCTACCAGCGTAGTCAGCGTCGCTATATGCCTTCAATTCATCTGTACTTTTACTTGAAAATAAAATACCAAAAGTTATAGTTTTCCTCAAATACTTTAAAATCCTCTTGGCCGCACGTTCATGTATGACGGTCGGTTTTTCCATGAATCTACTGGCCATCGAAACAGCATGACTAATATCCGGCCTTGTACCAATTGCAAGGTACATAACGCTTCCCATTAATTCTCGATATGGATAAGATGATTCATCCGATTCCCCAAAATAGTAGAGAATCTGGTTTGGATCGCTTGGTGTAGACACACCGTTACAGTTGCATGTCAAATCGCTCGATGATCTTTTTTGTATATGTTGCTTGATGTACGAAAATTGACTTATCCTCATTTTGTTGAATTTGTAAGCCCAAAAAACATCCAACATTAATTTTCTTGATTTCAAAATGTTCGCCAAGATATTCTATGACCGATTTGATATCATCCGAATTTTCTCCCACAATAAGACCATCATCAACATGAATGGCCAAAATCACAATTGCTCCATTCATTCGTCCAATAAATACACATGGGTCTACTGTGCATGTCTTGAAGCCAAAAAGTTTTATAAAACGACAAAACTTGTCGTTCCAACATCGACTGGCTTGCTTCAAACCGTTCAAACTTTTCTTCAATTTACATACTCTGTTTGTACCATCATGAAAACCGACTGGCTGTTCCATGTAAACTGTTTCCAACAAATCGCCATTGAGAAACGCAGTTTTTACATCAAATTGTTTAATGTGCATTCGTTTTTGGGCCGCCACTGCCAGAATGCTCCGAATTGATGTGAAACGCACGACTGGGCTAAACATTTCGTAATAGTTCACGCCATACTCCTGAGTGAATCCCCTTGCCACAAGTCTTGCTTTGAAACGGATTGGTGCATTTTCATGTTCCTCGTTCACCTTGTACACCCATTTATTATCAACAATTTTCATGTTTGGTTGCCTCTCGATCAATTCCCATGTTTGATTTTTGATCAGGGAGTCATATTCTTCTTTCATGGCAGATTTCCATTTTTCGCGATGCTCATCATGCAGTGCTTGTTTATAACTGCTTGGCTCACTTACTATGAAACCCATGTACTGCTTATCCTCGCCTGATTCGTTAACTGAAAAAGCAACATGATAATTTAAATAGTTTCTGGTAGTACTACGTGTTACTGGTTTTTGTGCATTTTCATCAATTTTCGCTCTGGTTTGAAAGTTTGGATCAGTTGACGCATTGTCAACAGCACCATCATCAAGTGTTGATTCATTTCCCATATCATTATCAGCATTTGCATCCAAAAATTCCTCACGTGAAAACGATTCATCGGCATTGTTGTTAGAGGCTGTATCGTTTATAGGGGCTGTCGATTCATTTACTTCATCACTTCCCCCTGCATCGATAGCCTCCGTGTCTTCCCCCATATCGGAGAAGTCATCGGTAATCTGTTCACTGTCAATAAAAATTTTTGATGAATTATTTATATCAATGATTAAGTTTTTATTTTCCATGAATATAACGTCTCTGCTGATAACAATTTTTCTCTTTTCAGTATCATAAAGGCGATACGCTTTCGCATCATGGCCTGGAAATGCCTATGTAATTTACATATAAACGAGTGAGACTCAAACATGTTCTTCTTTTTCCATCAAATATACCAGTGGCGCCACCAATTTTACATATAAGCGCATACAAAATTTTCAATATGGCTGCGCCCATGAGAGAGAAAATTTCGTCTCATTCATTTCCGCCCCATGTTTCGCATCATCTGCTATCCTAAGAAAAATGCATGGAAATGATTTGGTGTCCAATTTCTTTCTGTTCGGTTCATTGTGTTTCACCATGGCTTTACAGCCAAACACTCTGAATTTTTCAATTCTGCAGTTCGTTTTGCCCCACAATTCGTTAGGTATGCGACTTCTCGCATTACCATTGGATGCATTTGGTAAGCTGTTTATAATATCGACAGCTGCTCGAGCTGCCTCGGCCCAAAACTGCTTACTCACTTCGGCATCCAACAACATGCATCTTACTTTCTCAATAATTATCTATTATAATAGATCTATTCATTCTCTCAGCAACACCGTTTTGCTGAGGTGAATACGGTGCTGTTTTTCATGCTCAATTCCATATTTTGCACAGAACTGTTGGAAATTATTGCTTACATATTCGCCTCCGTTATCGCGTCGTAGCGTTTTTATCGTTTTTTCCGTTTGATTTTCGACACGTTTTCTAAATTCCACGAATTTAGCAAATACTTCGTTTTTCGATTCAATTGTGTAAATGAAAACCTTTCTGCTGTAGTCGTCAATAAACGTTACGAAGTAACGTGATCCACCAATTGACCGCACTGGTAGCGGGCCGCACACGTCGGAGTGTACAATTTCTAATATTTTTGTTCCTCGTGTAGCCACCTCATTGAAAGATTGTCTTGCTTGTTTTCCTTCTGCACACACAACACATTTCATATCACTTTTTATGTTGATTTTTAAAAGTGATTTCAGCGTATTGAAGTTAGTGTCTGCCAGGGCTGTTATTTTCACTCTGTCAGTGCACGCACACAGAAGTTTGCACACTCACACTCAATGTGCGTCGCACACAGTGCTTGTATTTTGAATGTGCACGCACACTTAGTTACAAATTTGCCAACCGCCAAAAATGTCAAACTTGTGACTAAGTGTGCGCGCACATGCAAAATACAAGCATTGTGTGCGACGCACATAGAATGTGAGTGTGCACACTACTGCACACAAAAAAATTTGCGGAAAAATTTAATGTAAAAGCGGTTACTGAGTAGTGTGTGGTTAAATTTAAAGGCAATGCGGTTAA
>NW_022198664.1:0-13194 GCF_009176525.2 Contarinia nasturtii
GGTGTGTGTATGACATTACTGTGTGCGTCGACAACATCATCATCATCGTCATCCGATTCAATGACTGTATAGAAATATTTTCAGAATCAAAATAAGAAGAAGAAAAAAATCAAACGAAAGACACAACACAACGAGCTATTTACCTTTTCGTCTTTTTGATCCAGTTGTATTTGTGGCTCGGTATCGATTGAAATATTGAGTTTCAGATTCATTCTGTGACATGACTTCCAAACCAACGGTGCATGGTGTACACTGTTGTAATTGAATTTCGATTGATTGCTGAACTCCGTCATGCTCTTGTGTCGGCTCAGTTTGTTGGCTATTGTCCACAGTCACATCCAATGGTTGATTCTCTTCTTCTTCTTCGTCTTGATCTTGTGTCGGCTCAGTTTGTTGACTATTGGCCGATGCGTTATTCATTGGTTGTCGTTGGCGCTGCGAATTGGCCCATTCAGAATATATTCGAATTCTTTCATTCGTTTCATTAACGCAAGTACGCTTTGGACGCATCCTTAATTATAAAATGCGGAAAAAATAGAAACAAATCGATACATATTCGTACAATATCGAAGAAAGATCTTGGACAACAAACAAGCGGAACAGACATAACCAAACTTCAAAAGGCAAAGAAAAAAAAATTGAACATGTGCCGAAAAAATCCGAAAACCTACCAATCAATTTAGAAATACTCATCAATTTGCAATCAATAGCGATAATTTATTTTCAAAACACGACAAAACATGAATTTACCTGATTTATTTTGGGACTTGGATGAATTAATGCACAGGAAAAATTGAAAAATCGTTCCGTTGGTCTGCGTCTCAATTTCTTTGATCGTTTAGATTTTTTTAAAGTTTAGAATATTTTCCAATTTGTTATCAATTTGTTTGAAATCACGACAAAATATGAATTAATTCGATAATTATTGAGGCTTGTTTGATTTTGAGCACACTAAAAATTAATTACGGTTTTTTTCCCCCTTTGAGACTAAATTATTACTTTTCCGCACATCTAGTGTAGGGAAGGTATTGTATTAGGCCAAAAAATTAAAGTCATCCCAAAACATGTTTTCTATGCATATTTAATGTAGAAAACACGATTGGAGATGATTTTGGGGCATATTAATGTGCGTCGCTGTGTGTGATGTGTCCTGTGTCCTGTGTCCTGTGGCGTGTTGCCAAAATTTGTTAACTCGATAAATCTTTTTCCAAAAACTCAATTCAAATTCTGACTTTGCAGGATGATTAGGAGACGTGCTGATTAGTTTTTGAGCAATATCTGTTGACCGGTGTAATTTTTTTGGGTCCGAATGGACACAATCCATACATTTTACTTTTTTGATCATTTTTCAACCATTTTGGTGACACGATGGTTTCGTGCTCAGACATGAAATTCATAATCTGACTTTACGGGATGATTGGGCGTTACGAGGAATAGATCTGGTCAAATTTTCAACGACATTGATTGATCGATGTAAAACTTAGACTGTGAGTTCACTTATGAGAAAAATGCCTTAAAATGATATTCTTTCAATTTGAACGCTGAAAGACTGTGTAGTGGGGGTTTTTTGGCACGAGAAACCCGAATCTGATGTTAGTTTTAAGATGCAATCAATTTTTCACAGACTTTTCATACAAAAATCGAAAAAAAAATTAATTTTTGTATGAAAGACTTGCCTTTGTGGTACTGTAATGATGTGAAACTTTGAACAGGCTATTTTTTGGATTGAAATTTCTTTAGACTTAGTATGATTATTTATTTTAATAAGAAAATAGTATTCACAAGTTTTCACGGTAATTTAAGTTACTGCAACCATACATAGACCATCATTTCTGTTTATTCCCAAAATTTCGGTTCCATGCGGAAAAGTCAGCTTGCGTACGTAAGCCTCTTTATTTCAACTAATCCAATTGGAGCTCGCTGTGTAAGTGCGAAAGATTATTTGACATTTCGTAATAACGATGCCGGTAAACAAGCTGCTACCGTATATGTGTATGTGTATATAATTGCGCATAAATAATTCAATCTGAAACAATGACCAATACACTTTGCATTTATGTTTATATTGGTCGCGTATATACAAGCAACTAGACGATGCGCCATCTATTGGTGATTATTTTAATTTTCATTCGATTATATCGTTGTTTAAATGGTTATGAGCAAAAAAAAGTCATAAACACAAAAACAAAAAATGAATCTAACACATTTGAATTTCAAATATTTTCTTCAATGCGAGCAGTGATGATAAACAATCAAACAAATGTATTTCAATGATAATGATATTAGCATATATAAATACTAGGGTGGGTCAAATTATTAACCTCAAAGGCTTTTCCCATAATTTTTTATCTTTTGCACAAAAATCACCAATTTTATTCGCGAATTTCACAATTTTGTGAAATTGATTGACATTTTCGCGCCATCGACTCTGTTTCACGTCACCGTTATTGTATGATCCAGCTAATAAATAAAGGCATTCATTCCAACACTGATGTTTACAGTTGATAAATGGATAGTTTATAAGATGATCATAATTAAAAGAACATCACATATACATTGTACTACACAGAGTACAGTATGAACATAGCAAAATTATTTCTTGCACTATTTTTCCGTGTTATATTTGTAATTTCATTAATAATCATTTTTTTATATATAATATTCATTTTATGTTTATTAGGTATTCGTGAGAAGAAATCAAAAGTTAAAGAAAAAGTTCGAGAAATGGAGGAGATTGTGGAACGAGAAAATATTTTTACAATACCGAATTTATTATGTGTTACCCGTAGTTTTTTAGCTCCATATATTGGATATGTTATTACTCAAGAACATTACCAACTGGCAATTGGTCTTCTAGCTTTTGCTGGTCTAACAGACTTGGTGAGTACATGATATCATTATGAAAAATACGTTTATGTTGAGAATAATTTACTTTATTAATTTAAACATAATAATAGTTAGATGGCATAATTGCGCGTAACTGGGCTTCACAGGCAAGCAAACTGGGCACTTTTTTGGATCCAATGGCCGATAAATTACTCGTAGGATCCTTAGTCATATCCCTTTCATGTTGTAATTTGTTCCCGACATGGCTATGTGGAATGATTATCTTCCGTGATGTATTTTTAATAATTGCCGGCTTTGTTATTCGATATATAAGTTTGCCACCACCGGTAATTCACAAGTAATAATACTCCTTCACTTGAGTCAAAAATATGTTTTTTTTTTTTACAGAGGACTCTTTCACGATACTTTGATGCGACACACGTAACAGCAAAATTAAAGCCAACACTAATTAGTAAATTGAATACAGTAGTACAACTTACCACAATCACTGCCAGTTTAGCAGCGCCATCATATGGACTACTGGGTAAAAAATTGTATTATGAATTAATTATATATAAATATATAAAAAAAATTAATCATTTTTTCATTTTACATTGAAATTACATTCAGCTCATTCTACACTAGTGTGCATGTGGTATTTTACTGGTCTCACAACAGCAGCGGCGGCAACAAGTTACATTGTTTTATCTAAAGATACATTTGAACTGATACGGAATCGTAAAGTCCCATGATTTGCTATTATCATATGTGAATTTTGAAATCAATACTATTAAATAAATTAAACTTCAATTGTTTCGAAAAATTTCTTCTACACTCTCTTTGAAACTCTTCTTATTTAATCACAAAATAAATGTCATAATGCCAGGAACTCGAATATATACTCAATTTTTTTGGGACATAAAAAAAATTCATTCAGAATTTCAGAAAAAATGTATGATCGCGAAATATGTTATTTCGGCTTTTTTATAACATCAGCAGAAATTTAAAGCAATGAACTCCATTTCAACAATAAGGTCATAGTTTGATGGTGTTTGTCTGGAATAATATTGTAGTGATATTGATGTGTGTCAGCTCCGACGCACGGAAATTCGGGTAAACCGTTTTAAAAGGATATACTGACCAGTAAACCTTGGTATATCTTACTTTTGACAATTCTGGATGTATGAAAATATAAAAATCACCAAAATAGGGTTCAATCGATGTTCAAATTATATTATATATTTTGTTTTATATTTCGGCAATTCGAAGCTGTTGGCATTTCATCCTTCTGAGAGCGTACAATAAGAATTGTTTTTTTTTTTTTAATCAACTCCTGCCAAAAAAACATTTGAAAGCTTGTTTTAAATCTCATTGTCAGTTGTATTTTTAATCGTATTCAGGTTTTTAATAGCATTTTCTTATGAATATTTTGAGGAGCAAAAATTCGAACTTAAATGGGACATTGTGAGTCACATTTGTTTTTTTGTTTTATTTTCGATTTTAAGTGGCTTTCTTATTTTCCGTAGCTGCATCTAAATGATGCTGTTGGACGATTTCGGCAATTTTCTGAGCAAATAAATTTGAATCATGTATTATCGACAATAATTCGTGTCTTTTATCATATAGTTCGCCGAGAGTTTTCGGACTGTAACCAGTCCAAAAATACTCCTCCATATCGTTTATTTTGGGTGGTCTATCTGATTTCAATAAATTGATGATTTTTTGTTTGTGTTGCTTAATACCTTCCTGAAATGAAAAAAATGAGATAAATATTTACATCAATAAGATAGAATCACAATCAATTCATTTCATTATTTATACTTACAATATCCACATCCGTTGAAATAGAATTGTTGCCCGCTGGTAACGGTGATCCAATGAAACCAATGTAGTCGAGTTGTGTTGATCCGCTCCCGCTCTGATTGTTTATTATGAAAATCTGGATACTATTTACGACCGCAAACTTCACCGGTCGTAAATTGATAAGATTTCCTGCCAAGTCCTTTGGATCGACGCTGTACCGAGATGAAAGAAAGAAAATTTACTAAATATTTGATGAATGCTAAGTGCCAAACATAAGTTCTTAGAAGAACAAACATACATCATATCTTGAACGGCCGGACATGATTCGGCTTGTTCAAAGCTCATAGTTGCGATCTGATTGATGAATAATTTCAGCGTTTTCGGTCCAAATTTCTCGGGTGCTTTCAATTTTATGGCATGTATTTTGATCGATTGATTGAAATTGACCGACAAAATGAGCTGATCATCGAAATCGGACTTTAAAGAATTGCCACCGTCCGTGAATACGTGTTCCAATGGATAATCATCTGTCCCGCCCAAACATTCACACTGGTTTTTTGTGATCAGTCCTTTGAGATCCATCTGCAATTGTGCGAAAAATCAAAACCTTCCGAAGTTAGATGGAAAAAAAAATATTGTGACTGACACAAAATAAATATGAAACATACCAAACCCTGTTCCAGGTCTTCACCTGAATCGACATGACCACTACCAATGTGTTGTTGGATTTTTGCTTCCAATTCAGCCAAGTTGGCATTTTGAAGATGATCAATGTTTTTCTTTAACGTAAAATTCAATGCATATTGTCAATAGCAGAAAAAACACAAAAGGCTGAATAGTGAATACAAACTCACCTTATTTCTGTAGAAGAATAACGTTGGAAACGTAACACACTGTGTTATAGCTGTGTTTTGACACTTATCAATATCAGGAAAATCGCTCGTGGATACTTGTTTGGTAGTTGTTCAAAGTGTGATTCAATTAGCTGCCAACTGGTGCACAATGATACAAAAAACATACCTCTGTTTACTGGGTTTATTTCGGAAAAGAAATAAATTTCACTTGTCTATAGCAACATTTTTACCATTTGGCTATAAAATTGACCACAACCAAACGAACACCAACTGCTTCCAATTCTTGCTGAAAGCAGTGATCGCTTTCAATAGCACGTACGCTCATTTTGGATTGTTATTATTGGAACATTTACTAAATTTTTTTTATTCAAACTTATAAATTCTTACAATAATTCGACTTTTGTTCGGCTCCGCTTGGTGTCATACAAAATTTAATGACCGGCACTTTTTATGTACACTAGAGTGTTTCCCATATCTATAATTAAAAAAATGGTATTTTTCAATTTAAAGAGCATAAAATTCTGTTTTAAGTCGTACCATTAATGTAAAGCACCGATTGATATTGACACTTCCCGAAGCAAAAAACTCTTTAAAGCAAAAATTGTCTAAGGTCTTAATATTGAATTAGTATTATTGATGTGAACCGAGCCTTATGACATTTGACGATCATTTCAATGGTTTTCGAAATGTCATAAACGCCGCTTCATTCATACCGAGAACACATTATTTTCGATATACGTGCATTTTGTATCGATTTGATCCGAACTTTCCACACTTGATCAATCGATTGACAAATTGTTGAATTCAAGTCACCATTGTGAGTAAACTTAATCATTTTATTACCGTGAAAAATATTGGTTAATTCATCAATAAAAAATATTATTTTTAATGAAAAATCAAAAATTGAATTACGTGCTTACGTGCAGTTATTCCTCTTGTTCTTATTGTGAAATTGATTTTTATTTCATAGCACGTAATATAAGCCATCTATAACGTGAAATATATTTAAGTAGTCTAATAATTATTTAACGTTGAGCCAGACATTATAATAAGATATTTTCAGCCAGATGAATCAGCTCTGCCAGATATCGTTAGGAGCTGAAATCTAGTGAAAACAATAAAAGTGATTGTTATAGTGATTGTAGCAATGTAAGTGTAATTATAACCATAACAATCACTTCTATTGTTTTCACTAAATTTCAGCTCCTGACGATATCTGGCTGAGCTGATTCATCTGGCTGAAAATATCTCATTATAATGTCTGCGTTGAACATATAGTATCATTTCATGAAAAAAGTAATGAATTTCACAATTATTCTGCAGTACATAATTCTGTTGCGTGAGGTGGTGAAATTCATTTCAAGCGGTGATACCCATTTTGAATTGGTTCCATTGTTCAGAGAAGAGAAACAGTTATTGTTTGGGCTCAAATTGAATCTGAATACTCAAAAGTATGCGTTACATTGTTTTCTTCTCTAAATCACTGCCATTGTTATCAATCCGAAGATTTTTGTCATTTTTGTGTGCTGCATCATTTTGTGTGTGTACCAAAAAAGGAGATAGATTCTTGTTCTGTTGTCGCTCGAAAAAATTGAATTTAAAACATGTGTGTGCGTGTGTGCATATTTGTGCAGGAGATTTATTCATTCGTAAATTTCTATAAAAAAATCTCGATATGGATCAATGAAAATGTCTAAATATCGCCAATTGAATAGTATTCGTTTTTAAACTAAATCGAATGTGTGTGTTTTTTTCGATAGAAAAATGGCAAATCGTTACAAGCCGTCTCTACCAGCTGAGGGAGAAAAGAAAGATGAGATAACGACGATCAAATGTGCACTAAAATCAATAATTCGGCCGCCATACCAGCAGGAACTGATCGGCAAAATAACTGATCTAAGTCTACAGGCTACAATGATTTGCAATTTGGGTTCGTTGCTGTTCTTATTAGAGGTGCAAAAGGCATATGAACGTAGGCATCAACAATGGTGACTTCAGCTTCTTTGCCAATAGCGGGGAAGAAAAGATCAACACATGTTTTAGTCAAGTGCTAGCAAAGCACAACCCAAAAAATGTAATTAAACACTAAAATCAACTATAGATAACATGGATTTTACAGTTCTATTTTATTTAATATATTGATTTCAATTCAAAATTCATTTTATTTTCGCATCCATTCTAACTGATTTTTTTCTCTATTTTCATTCCATTGTAATTTTCAATTGTAAATTAATTTACTACCGAAGCCGAAGCCGAAAAAAACACCAAAGCCGAAGCCAAAGCCAGAGCCAAAGCCGGAGCCAGAGCAACCATCAAAGACCAAACGGAAACCCCGTGGACCAGCAAAAGAAATTTCACCAATCGATCCAGAATTCAAGGCAATTGTGGAAGGTCTTGATGAGGTCCATCGCTTTGATTGGCCTAGCAACAAAGATTTCGGTAATGGCCTCAAACATCTATGCAATCAATACATAGACAACAATGTCACCAATTCGCAAACACATTCGGATAAACACATAACCCAATATCTGAAGATGAAAGTGTTTCAGATGAACACAAATGAAGCCATTGAAGAGAAATACCTGCCAAGTGACATCGACTGTGTGGTGAAACTCATTCTCAAGGAAAAGGTATGTGGAAAATGTTTATTCAAATCATGAAAAGAACTGAGTTTTCAATGGTTCATATTGTTTAAGCTTACAATGGTTTTTTTTGACTCGTTGACAAATTTTTATAAACATGACTTTAATCTATTTCCCTTGTTTCATTGAAAAAGGTCATCAAAGTGCCAGCTAGTGACCCAAATAAACTTTATCGGTGCGGAGTTTTGTATGACATCGTCAATAAGTTGAATGTGTTCCCGGAAATCGACCTACATGATCTCACGACTAATTCAAAAAATTGGTTCAAAGCTGTGCCGATGTATCTATCTAGCAACGCGAGATAGAAGAATTTAATTTGCTGCGAGCACATCAAGAGCCACCGAAGAAACGCAAAAAGAGAAAGCGCAGAAGATCGAAGGGTAAGAAAAGAAAGTGGATCATCAAACGAAAACAAATGCTCGACGATTTGGAATACCTACCGTGCATTCGCAATTTGGTGGTAGTTCCGATGTGTGATTTTCGGCGTACGCACTTCAAAATCGACTCTTCGAGTATGTATCAGATCTTGTCTTCTCAAAAATTGATTCCGAAACAGTTAACTGAAGACGGAAAACCAAGTGGAAGAAATATTTCAGAAAAGGTTTACAACGAGAATAAAGATTACATATGGAATCAGTATTTTTATATGCGTAAAATTCGGTGGTTTGTCCGCCGCAAAAAGAAATTTGACTTTTCGATAAACAGCGATGGAATTGCTGTGTCTCTGCAGTATTCCACCAAAAAGAAGGAGACCAGCAACACATAATCGGGCACCAGTCGATTGGACATCATTGACATGTTGAAGGCGGGCAAATTCAAAAGATTGGGAGGTACAGATTCAGGCATGCGGAACTGGAATACCACAACAATACATGAAATTGATACTTGCAAAGAAGTATGTGTAGTATACTAAAATACAATGATACACATTGTGTTTAAGTTCACTAATTAATTTTGTTTTTTTTTTTCGATTTATTCGCAGATCAACTTTGTTAAAAAGAGCAAGCAGTTCCATTGGGAGACATATCAAAACGGACGAAACGCAAAAGCGAAGCGATTCACGAAAAATTTCATCGAGAAAGAAAGACAAGATCGAGAGAATCGTGAGCTGTACGCAATGATGCCATCACCAAAAGGTTCACAGTGGCTGAGCTATATTAAGCATCGAGTTAAGATGACCAAACATGGAATCGAAGCTTACTCGACTGCAAAGTACACTATACTCAGCCATAGACTAGTGGTTAGCGTGCCAGGTTTGTGAGCGTGAGGACACGAGTTCGATTCTCGGTCAAATTTGGTCCGGTATTTTTCCACCGTGATTCGCTCAGGAATTATCAGTGGTTTTATGCGGAATAGATTTGGCCGGGTTTCGGGCTAGTGGAGTGCTTCGGAGGGCACTTAAAGCCGTCGGTCCCGTGTGTGTGCACAAAGAATAATGGGTTCAGCATAGACACACGTAAAATGGAGTGCCTTTACGTTAGGTTGGTGTCTTGGATATGTCAAATATCCAATACGTCAACCGTAAAAAGGTAGTGCGACATCTCTGGTGAATATACCGGTAAACCAGCGATATGTGCATTCCTCCATTGAAATAAGAAGAGCCCAACGCCATCTAGGAATGAATGGAATACTTGTGACTGTCACGACAATTGACTTGAGAAGAAAGCCCTGGTCACTGGCCCTGTACGGAGGCTAGTTACATGGCTGCTATAAAGTGGGCCACACCGTGGGAAGCATTCTCCAAGCAATCGAGTGACAGCACAAGTCGGGTCGTCATGCAATAAGTTACGAAACTTGAGCATCGAAGTGAATAACTCCCCGTTTAATCCAATAATCCAATAATCCAATAAAAGTACACTAGACTCGCCTTGGACAAATACATTAGGAGCAACAGAGCTATCGACGGATTTTTGAACAAGATCACCAATAAGGAACCGACTCTGTTATTCCATGGTGCTGATGGCGAAGTACCACCTGATTGCCCGATAAGAATTAAAAAACACGTGCGGTGTCCGGGTGTACGCAAACTGATGCAGGCATATAAGAAGCGACCATACATTGCTGTCGTGCAGGTGGACGAATGGGGAACATCTCAAACAGACGCAAGATGTACGTGCCGATTCCAAATTAATGTGTATTAACTTTCAGTAAAATAATTCTTTTTTAAGTAATTTTGTGGTTCTGTGAAGGACACACTTGATGGCATTAGAAGTATTGTCAATATTACTATATTACTAATTTGGTGAATGTTAAGCAAGCAGCAGAATGAAGGAAGATATCGAAAGACCGCATCATTTTTCCTCCGCTGAAAATGATAAGCTCGTGGTAAATTTTTTGTGTTATTTATTTAGTAGCATTTGGTTGCATTGAAAATAGTTTTCTTAAGATTATTTCTCCTACTTTTCATAGACAAACGGCGTCAAAAGACGACCTCGGTCTGAATTGGAACATAAGATTCAACATGAAAATTCCAACTACACCAAAATACCGACGGAATTCGATGATATGTGCAACGATGCAATTGAAAAAATTCTTTCCTACTTGGAATTAGTAGATTTGACAAATATTTGCGGTGGCAGTAGACGCTTGCAAACCATTGCTAAATCAATATTTCCTCGAAAGTATGGACATTGGCTGATAAGTATAGATGCTATTCAATTTCCTACCGAAAGATACTATCCAAAGCCTGTTTATTGTAAAATCAAACCGTTCATCAGGATTAGTGAAGCGAGAGTGTGGTTTAAATTGATTCGTAATTTTGGAAAATTCATCAAATATATTCGAATTGAATACCGAACTTAAATTCTGTGTCGTTAACATCGATTCCTAAGATATTAGAAAATATATGTTTTCCGAATATGAATGAACTCAGTACGTCTGTTAAAGATGTTGAATCATTTATTTCTTTTTTACGTGTTAATCGGCAAATCAAAAAATTAACTGTTGATATATCGAAGGATTGCGATTTAATACTTTCATCGATAAGTGAAATTTTACCAGAATTGAAAACATTCATTCATTTTTTCAGTTCAAAACAGTTGAAATTTTTCATTTAGATGACTACAATTATACTACAATTTTTGGCTCATTTGTGTTTGATAACCTTAAAAAAATTTCATTTTCATTTTCTGGTGACATTGGAAATTCAGATTGGCTGAACTCGGCGATATGTATGAAAAAGCTGAAAATACTGAAGTTACTGTATGCTTCAATGTTGATAGAAAATTATCAAATTCTACTCACCGAATTAACTGAATTGGAATTAATTATAGTATCACAAGGTACGCAACATGAAATCAATGTTTTAATCCAATCTCTTGGTCGCGAATGAAACAGATACAAATTGAAAAAAGAGTTGTATATCCATATAATAAGTATAAAGTGAAATTTCAACGCGAGAGATGAGAAAGTTTAGAATACAATTTGTTTATTTTACTGTATTTTACACCTTTATTTATATTCGTTTTTATTGTCTGATTAGGGCCGTAACCAGGAAAAAATCTCAGAGGGTGCTCTGAAAAATATATACTGACTATGAAATTTTTTGAAGAGAAAATACACCATTCTTCATTTTTTGTTATTTTTCAAGTATTTTGTATTTGATTTATAGCACGATAATGTTATAATGTTCTTTGTTTTGAAAATTAAAATCCATAATGCATTAAAACGAAAAAAGTTATTAAAGGAATTTAAAAGAGTTGAATTTTTCTATTTTTTTGAACGAATTTCTTAATAATGGAACTTTTCTCTAAAGCGTTTAACTTAGTTTTTTCAAATGCCAAGAAACTTAGATTACATAGGCGTTTATCTGTCATCGCCATACGACGCACTGTGTTTATTCTTGATAATGCGGAGAAAGAGCTTTCAGCTATCGCAGTACTACTTCCAAATGTTTTAGCTGCTTCTAAAAGATGATATGTATCTTTCACACCTTCTCTTACAGGAAACAAATGTTGCAACGCAGTATTTCCATCTTCCTTTTCATTTTTTGATAAAAACGCTTTCACCACGGTTAATTCAGCTTCCGAGGGCAAAATCAAATTGATGTGAGTTAATGATTCAAGAGCGTTTCGATCGAAATTATCATTACATATGTTGTTTACTTCAGTGATAGCAGTCAGAATATCGCTGTCTTCTTCAAAGCGATTTCTCAATTCATTTGAAACACGGTCAATTATATCAAAGTACTTAGACTTCGCCAACAATGTTTTCTTTTCAACTTCAGTTAGAGTTTGTTCAACTTCGATGTGATGCTTCGATGATCAACTCCAAGTGTCTCCATTACGATAGAGTCAGTAAGTCGAGTACAGCGTTGGCGCCGTGGTTTGTGACCGTGGTTCAGGTTGGTCAATTTCAAAGTCTTTCATCAATTTTATTAAAATATCTTCATACAAAATCATAAGGAAGATTATCAAAAACTCATGAGCAAAACTGAAAAATAGCAAAATTGGTATAATATTATTTTGTTTAGGAATATCATTTACAATCATTTTAGTTTTTGTAATGGGCATTACTATTTACGTATGTTTCTTTCGCGCTGCCACTTGGAATAAACTTGCAAAACGATTGGAAAAACAATCTGAAAACATCCCAAATTTATTCATTCGAAACTAATCAAATACTTCAATTTATTTTTTCAAAAATTTTTAAAGAACAATTCGAAATTAAATGATTTATTAATGTTAAAATTGGATGATTTTTATTGCGAAATGAAACCACTTAAAAAAATATATACTTTTTATACTTTTCCAACTTCAATTTTCCGCTCAAATTCAATAAAAGTACCAAAAAAAATGTTGTGACCTTTATTTCTCACCCCCCCTGGATACGGCCCTGTGTCTGCTCTGAAAACCTAAAGGTGGGCTATTCACAACAAAAGTAGCTGTCATGGTATTTCACCAAAAATTTGGTGTGATTTTGATACGAAAAAATATTGTGAACGCACCACTGAACAATACATATACAAACTAATTTCGAGGTTAAGTTCAATCCGTGGCCTACACTCTCCAGCAAGTCACTTTCGAGTATCTTATTGAAACCTATACCATTTTTTTGTGCATAATTTGTGC
>NW_022198665.1:0-2255 GCF_009176525.2 Contarinia nasturtii
GAATAACGTCGATTTGATGCGCATAGCGTTGAGGTTTCATATGGGCGTATGCGCTAATTCATGTAAATTTACATTCGACGATCAATTTAATTCCATTTTTTATGGAAAGAAATATCTTCGGTGCAAAATGAACAATTCTTGGAGTTTTTTAAATAACCAGTGTGTCCATAACATATAGAAATAGCACTAAATAGTGTCGATATCTATACTATTCCGCAAGACACCGTAACTCACAATCGAAGTGAGTGCGGACGGCAAAAATGTTGACGCATACACACAGTTCCTTCTACTGCCGCACGGCAACTTGTGATTTATCCCGTCTACACTCACTTCGATCGTGCGATACGGTGCCGTGCGGCAATATCTTCCATATATAGTGGACCGATATAGTATAGTTATCGACACTATTTAGTGCTATTTCTATATATTATGGACACACTGTAAATAATACAAATGATCAAGTGTACATTTATTTTCATATATTAACCGTTTAAATTTCTTGATTCCATTTCAGCCATCGTCATTATCGTTTATGCAAAAGCAAAATGACAAAATTACGAAATCTCCAATCACATCACAACAAACGACATACCAAGTCGAAGATGACGAAATGGATCAAGTTGTTACGAGCAATGCTGTTGATTATAATACAAACGATAGTAAATACATGTACGATGATTTTACTGAAAATGATTACATAGCTACCGGTGACATAATCACAACATCAACAGTAACACCTACCTTGAATACGCATTACACGAATAGTTTCGCAGACGATGGTACAAATATTCTAAACAATCAGATTTTAGTTGACAACAATCAAATTGACACTTTCACTGATCAACTCGATATACCAGTCTCGCAAAATACGCTGACTAGTCATAAGACGAATCTTTATTGTGATAGTACCGCTTACGATTTAATCGACACACCGCATCACGACGATGAAGTTAATACGATTGGTAATAACAACTATTTAAGGGATCATATGTATAACGACCGTTTGTATAACGACACCAGTGAAAATATTGTATTCAACCAAAATCAACTGGTAACATATTCATATTATATTGTATTCAACCGCAATATCGTATTTGCAAAAAAATCCATATAAGTCAACTGAAATTTGATTTTTTTTTTTCATTTTGAAGGACCACAATCCGAAGTATGAAGTGTACAGAGAAGACTTCGAAGATGACGTCATTCAAAATCAGGGATTAAAAACCGGCTATAATGATAATTATAATAATCAATATCAAACGCCGTATTATAGCTATCAGGAAGATTATTTTAATGAAGAAGATGAATACAAGTATCTGGAAGAAGAACGTGAGGAGGCTGCCAATCTTGAACATCAAAAGCAATTGCAGGATGATCAACACTATCAAGAAGATGTACTACAATTCATTATCTAACTAGACGCTCTCTTGTTACATTATAAATATGTTTATTTTTTATTAATTTTTTTCATTGCTTATCTGTATAGGAAAATCTTGATAAGCTAGACGAAATTGAAGATCATGAGTCTTTAGACAATGGTTTGATGGGTAAACATGACGAAGAATTGGAAACAATTGGAAGTGGTTATCATAGTGATGAAGATGCTACCTTAGACGACAATAAAATGACAAGTCAAATAACCTCGAACAAAGGAAAGAAACGGCATCTTACAACACAGGAATCAATAAGTGATACGGAATTTTTTAGCCAACGGTTTGATGGACCCGGCCTGAAAAATCTCAATAAACAAGAGAGTATCATAGAAGAAGAAGAATCCACATACCAACCCTCAATTATCGAAGTAAAACCTCTTCCACGAATCTCAACAACGCGTGAGGTAATAATGATTGAGAAAATGTTTTTGAAATTTTCGTAACAAAAATAAAATTTTATTTATATTATTTGATTGAAAGCAACCAACTGGTCCACTATCATTGTTGGCTGCTATGACAACAACAACAACAGCCCAGGCGCTTCAGACAAAACAACCAGGAGATATAGTTTCTGATATGATTGGAAGTGTAAGATTTTCATTTTTATTTTTTGCTCTTTATTGTTACTTATTACATTTTATTTCGTTCGAGAATTGTTCGTCATCACGGGGGACGGCAGTCCCCCAAGTGACGCAATACCAACATACATATGAAATATGTATATTTTGCGTCACTCTATATATACTGTGAAGAAATGAAAATCGAAACCGCTGACTTTTGGAAAAGGGTTTTTGCATATTTTAGTAGTGCTCGGGCACCAAA
>NW_022198666.1:0-5997 GCF_009176525.2 Contarinia nasturtii
TTTTTCAGTTAAAATTACCAAAAAAATCGTTACGTGTGCGGATAGGGTATTCGCATGCGTCAAGCCACTGACGCAACGCCCACGGCTTGCGCTATAGTATAAATATTTCGGGATAATTGACGGTGAATTCATTAAAACAATGCAATGATTCACTTAATTTCGTTTTTTTAACACAGAATTTTGGTTCATACAAGTTGTATACTTTTATGCGCATCACTATTGACTATATTGGCAACTGTCAAAACTGTGAAGTTGGTTGCGTTGCCCAGCTACTGTCACTTCTGCCGTGCTTTGGATTTAATTAAGGGAACTAAGAATGTAATTAGGAGTTAATGAGTGGTTTCATTACATGTTCATTAACACCACAATCGATAAAAAGGAAGATTTTGAGAATTTTTAAACACTTGTCTTTTATGATTCGATACATCAACCATGACAATAAAATTAAGAACATTATTAAAAATGATTAAAGACGATGGGAGGCACGGGCAGCAGCAGGAAGCCATTATCAATACCACCACCCGTCGAAGCCGGGAAATTTGACAATAGCCCGGAACAGTAAAGGGGAGTGCGGTAAAAAAACTCTAAAGAGTATTAAAAGACACTTTGACACACGATTCTGTTGTATTTTATAATGAAAATATGATGCGTATGCATTAACACCAGCGTACATAAATACGAACACACCCAATAAACGTTATTCATTACTGTTTAGACTGAACACCAAACAACATCTGTGTTTCATTTCTTTATCAATAAATCTCTTTCTTTATATGGAGGTTTTACCCAAAACAGCGAATGCTATTAAACTCAAGTCAAATTGTGTGAAATAGTAAAAATAAAATTATTTTGTGCATTGAAAATGGAAAAGTTATGACCAAAAAATGTGCAATTTCAAACAATCATCATCTAAAGAAAAGTGACCGAAGTAACCGTGGATATTTGTGCAAAATACTCAAATAAAAGTGAACAATTTGTGAAATAAATACATTTGATGAACACAATTCCATTTCATACGCCGATTCAAACAAGTTTAAGTGAAATGTCTGCACCTTTAGTAACAAAATACGCGTCAAAATTAGCACAAGCGGGTCTATATGCATTATCAGGCTACGAAAGCGGAAGAGCAGTACATGACGACAAGCCACAGATCGTTACATATGACAGTATTAAACCAGAGAAAGTGCATTCGTTCGACAGTAGCGAAAATATGACAATTTTCTTCATTTTTGTATCATTGATCACTTTATTAATTATTACAATGGCAGTAAAAATGTTCTATAAAAAAAATTCGCTCAACGTGCAATTTTACCACTACCAGCAAACGCAAACAATCAAAATGTAAACGCCGCTAGTCGTCAAATGTAATTCAATGCAAAATCAAAAGTGAAGTGAAAAAAAAAACGAATATCAAATGACATTTATTTTTCATGATTGACGCAATAAAATAGACAGTAACGAAAGTGTGGAAAAACATTTGAAATTGAATTAATCACAATATGGATCATAATATACAAGAAGTATTGAACATTTTAGATGGATATTTAGCTACAAAGAAGAGCGTCATTTGAACATGGAACGAGATTTGAGTACACATGCGCGTAACGAATTTTGAAATAAAACGATAAAAAAAAGCCAAGTGTACACGATATAAAATTACAAAGATATTACATCAGAGCTGTTATAGGCACCAATAGATTCGCACTGTAGTGTGTGCGTGCGAACTTATCAAGTTTCGGCACCTATATATATGAGAATTTCAAGTGCCGCACTCAAAGTATTTATTTTTGTATAGGGGAGGTGGGGGCAGACTGATACACTTTTTTTCAATTGAGAATATTATAGCCAAATGAAAAGATATCGGAAAACTTTGGATACCGTTTGAAAGAGGATTGAAACCCCTAACTTTCTGCATCATAAGATTTTTTTATTGTTGATATGGATAACGCCACGATCGAAAAGTTTGAAGTGATAAATTTGGGGGCACCGTGATACAGTGGAGGTAGAGTGATACACCTAGATTTTGTGATTTTTTTACGTGATTTTGTTTCTTATTTTTCTATTTTTGCGTATGGTATTTAAAACTCACATTTGTTTGTGGTCATTAAATGTTATTTTGATCTGTTTTGGATTCGATTTTAACTGATTTTTGGTTAAAAATAAAAAGAGTTGAAGAAGAAGTGATATATATGTGAAAAAAGTTCTATGAATGAAAAAAAAAAAAAAGAATAATCAAGAGCCTATTTTCCATTTCAACGTCAGAATCAGATTCGTCATAATAGTTTGTAATGTCTTCTAAAAAACAAATGATGAACCATTTTTGCGAATCACTATGAAAACATAATGCAAACATGTTCAATCTACGTATTGATCCTCGAATTTTGTTTAAAAATCAACCAAATTTAAAAACAGAATGCGTAGAAATCTCATACAAGTACTAAGAAAATACATAAAATACGAAAAAAAGCCAAATAAAATATTTTAGAAATGATAAAAATTGCAAACATTGCGAAATACTGCTGTATCACTTTGCCCCCCAGGCATGTTTTTAACTTTCGGTCGAATTTTTTCAGCAACGCGTGGATAAAATCTAAAACATTTATTATAAAATGAAAGCAGGCTTCAATAGCAACAAATTATATTCACCTCATTCCTGAATATGAAAAGAAATTTAAAAAAATCGAGATTCTAAAGTGTGAAAAAGTGGTAACGGTATGTGCCGAAAACACAAATTTGACTGTACGACGACTATCGTTGGTCCGACGTATTGAGTGTGTCTTTGCCAAGTGTGTGCCTATTAACAGCTGATTTGAATACAACAAAAGTTTGACATTTTGTGTTACCGTTTTAAAAAAAAAATGGGGTGTATCAGTGTGCCCCGTGTATCACTCTGCCTCCATTACCCCTATATATAGATTTTTAAATTTAAAAAGTTATTAATTGCTTAAAAACGAACAAAATCTAATTCAAACTATCATTTTAGTTCAAAATTGTTTATTTATTTATTAATTTGAAAATTTTATTTATTTACTTATGAAAATAAGTTAAGTACAACGTGTAATTATTTCATATGTATTTCAAGCTTGACGTTTCAAATGACATCAGTAGATTTTCAGTAAAACAAAGTATAAGCATATAGATTAAGTAAACAAAAATATAAAAAATAAGAAAAATCAATTTTAAAATAATTCAATTTATACAAAATGAATGATCGATATTTTCCCGAATTTGTATTGCGATATTTCGCATTACCAAATGTCTCATTACTACTACTAAATACTACTATGTCGATGTGTGTACACACTGTTCGTAGGCCACCAACGATGTTTCTTCTGGGTGTTTACTAGACTGGCCCACAAAACACAAAAGTTGAAATTTTTTCGCTCTTACCTCGGAATACTTTTTCATATGGTGTGCAAATAACGTGTGTAAAGTTTCATGCCGATAGCTCAACGCTAGATGGTGCCGCAAGAGCTCGGTAGGTCATTATGTGAATTCATTGAAAAATGACGTTTTCAGTTAAAATAAAAATATCTTCGCACAATCATATCGACTAAAAATTGATGGTAATCGTCATTTTTCATCAAACACCTGCCACTGGTGAGGTGTCAAACGATATGGATGAAAATAAAACACATTTCCATGCAAAATTTTCATTTTTTTGACCAAAACCTCGTTCTGCTCTAAAAGTATTCTAACTTCAAATGAGATTAATTTGTGGAAGTTTGTCGTACTTTTGGTACAAAACCTTCATTTTTGGTCAAAAAATTGGAATTTTTGCAAACCGTTCGAGTAAAAACACGATATTTTCATCAAGCTCTACACGTAAATTTAATCCGTATTTGTTTGTTTCCACAAGAGAAACAGATGATATTGGGTATTTTCCCACCGGCAATTGATCAAAATTAACTGTCGGTTTGTTGTCACCGACCGGATGACATTTATATGGGATTGGAGACTTTTTTTTGCGAATCTCGCTAATAAGCGCCATCTGATTTTAGTTAGAATTAGATGGAAAAATCAAATTTATTTCAATAATTTGGAATTTATTTGAATGTTATAGTTTCAACACAAAAATTGTATTAAAAATCATTCAAGTAAATCAAATTGAAATTAAATCAATTAAAAATCATTGTACACACACATAAAGCATATAAAATAATACAACTAAATTATAAATACTCACACCATTCTATGGGAACCTAACAAAATCGTATTATTTCAAATTAGAATTATTTTTATTTCATATAAATGATTCTATTTCTTTTTTCAAATTCATTCTATTAGAATTATAAATAAATAAATTTCTATTTATTACAGAAAATAATGAAACAGAAAAAATTCTCCACAATGTGAAAATACGAAGTTACGTATATATTATGACAGCTGTGGTTACGTATACGTCGACATTAATAATCTGTCAAAACCATAAATACATTATTTTCATAACGCAATTTTGCGAGAGTTCCTATTAGTTGAAAAAAATTAAATTTTTGTGTGCAAACTGTAAGTTATTTTGTGATTTTATTGTGTTTAGATTGAATACGATTTCATAGATTATTGAAAAGTGATTTTACAGTAACAAGAAATGAAAAGCAGAGAGAAAAGAACCAATAAATGAGCTTAGAACTTTAGAATCATACGCACATTTTCGTGATATTCTAACCTCAATCGCTCTTTACTCTCAGTTTTACATTCTTTATATCAACAATTATTTTATAATTTAAACAGGAAACGCAAAATGGTTTGGTGCGATGTATGCCAGCAGAATATTTCGGGAAACATTTACAAGCACAAAAGAGTTGAGCACAAATGGGATCGAGGTGGTATTAAATTGATTAAACAGGAAGATAAAACTCTGATCGAAGCTATACAAAATGAAAAAACATTCGTTGGACCTTCGCTGTTATATTTGAAACGTCTCGCAAATTATGCGGTAACACAAAATTTTCAAGCCTCATGTTTAGCGTTGCTGACATTAGAATTATCTTCAAATTGGGAGTGTGTGCTTCGAAATGTGTTTTTGTTAAACCTCGTGTTCGCTTTTGATTTTCACCGTTTTTGTAATTAAAAAATTCACACGTTGATTTTATGCGAAATGATCCGTTTTATTGATGTGTTCCACTCCTGAGTCGGGCACATAAGCGCGATGAAGAAAATGTGAACACTTTTACTTGTGTCGAAATCAATTGCAAAATGATTTGTTGAATAAATCGTTGATTAAATTGTGTGAAAATTGGTTGTTAACAACGTTCGGGGTCACCAATGTGGATGTGTTGATAATCAATAAAAACTCCACTAGTTAATTTTACTTTAAAATAAATAATATTTAATGAATCGTATAAGAGGTTACAATTGCGTAGTTCTGTCTAATGCGTGCGAGTGCGGTCGATGCGATACGATGTTCACTGGACGACGGTCAATCGATGAGAGAGCGATCCAATTTTCGTTCCGTCACTCGCTACCAAAAAACTACTATAATTGTGACAGAAATTTGACAAAGTGTTTCACTTGTTTTTATGCATCTGGTAATATTTAGTACCAAAATTTAATAGCAGTGAAGCTGCCACAAAGTTTTTGCCTCGATTAATGGTGACCACGAATCTTACGAATTTGACGTAAACATGTGCGCTGGAGACGGTATTGCAACCATTGCAAGAGATGATCAACAAGATGAATTCAATTTGAACAATTTGTTTGGTGAAATTGATACAATCAATAACGAAGACGGTATATACACTTTAAACCGACAAATTTCCATTATTTTAATTTTTTCTTCTGATTTTCTACAGCTTTGAACGCACCAAACGATAATAATTATTACGAACAATATGAATTTTTGGAAGATGATGAAGAATAGACTGGCCCCCAAAACACAAAAGTTGAAATTTTTTCGCTCTTACCTCGGAATACTTTTCCATATGGTGTGCAAATAACATGTGTAAAGTTCCATGCCGATAGCTCAACGCTAGATGGTGCCGCAAGAGCTCGGTAGGT
>NW_022198667.1:0-1256 GCF_009176525.2 Contarinia nasturtii
TAATACGTTCAGAAATGTCTAGAATCTACAGCACGGATAGTGATGATGCATCGGATTCATCATCCTCTTCCAGTTCCGTTTCCAGTTCCAGTTCCAGTTCTGGTTCCGGTTCGCGTTCTTCGCGTTCACATTCACGTTCTATGACACCACCCAAAACACCGTCACCGTCACGTTCTAAAACACTTCCACCTAGACGTTTTAACATACGCTTAAATAACCCATCACCATCACCAGCTCATTCGCGTAAAAGGAAGCGAGAGAAAGAGCCGAGACAAAAGGTGCAGCTCTCACCTGACACTGGAAACCCACACACCTCTTCCAAACGGAAACGACTAGCCGCCGAAAACGATATCGGAACCAATCGGAAGCAAGAAGCAAGCATTCCATTAACATCAGAAGAAGTGTCCAGTTATATTGAAAACGGTTTCTTAAGTCCGGGTGATCCTCCAGGAAAATCAACTCGAGCTCCTTACTGGAAAAAGGGGCTGTTGCGGTTCCTTTTCTGGGAGGCAAACGGCGCTGAACTGGAAAATTGGTATTATTGTGAAAATTGCGGTTGGGTGCTTCATGTTGAACGTAGGGGTGGAACGTTAGCATTGAAAAAGCATGCCGAAAAGCACGCACCCAACCGCAATTTTCACAATAATACCAATTTTCCAGTTCAGCGCCGTTTGCCTCCCAGAAAAGGAACCGCAACAGCCCCTTTTTCCAGTAAGGAGCTCGAGTTGATTTTCCTGGAGGATCACCCGGACTTAAGAAACCGTTTTCAATATAACTGGACACTTCTTCTGATGTTAATGGAATGCTTGCTTCTTGCTTCCGATTGGTTCCGATATCGTTTTCGGCGGCTAGTCGTTTCCGTTTGGAAGAGGTGTGTGGGTTTCCAGTGTCAGGTGAGAGCTGCAACTTTTGTCTCGGCTCTTTCTCTCGCTTCCTTTTACGCGAATGAGCTGGTGATGGTGATGGGTTATTTAAGCGTATGTTAAAACGTCTAGGTGGAAGTGTTTTAGAACGTGACGGTGACGGTGTTTTGGGTGGTTTCATAGAACACGACGGTGACGGTGTTTTGGGTGGTGTCATAGAACGTGACGGTGACGGTGTTTTGGGTGGTGTCATAGAACGTGAATGTGAACGCGAAGAACGCGAACCGGAACCAGAACTGGAACCGGAACTGGAAACGGAACTGGAAGAGGATGATGAATCTGATGTATCATCACTATCCGTGCTGTAGATTCTAGACATTTCTGAACGTATTA
>NW_022198668.1:0-2686 GCF_009176525.2 Contarinia nasturtii
TTCACCTCAATACATTTATCATACATATGTTAACAGTGTAAGCTTAACCCTCAAACGCACACGTGGGGTCTCTTAGGCCCTAAGAGTTAGTTTTTTGAAAAAATCACAAAAATATAAAAAAAAATTGGAAAATTTCGCTGAGCGTTTTCTTTTTTAATGTCATATCTATGTGATAAAATCAAAAATTTCAATGTTTGGTGCATAGATGAAGTTTTGGGAAGTCTTATACAAAATACTAACGTAAAAGCACAACGGGGTCTTTTGGACCCCAAAGTATTTTGTATGGGAAATGATGTATTCTGTATGGGCCAATATGAAACTCATGGAGATTTGTTGACACAACAATTTACATTTCATCAAACAACAACACAGTAAATTGTTTCGTCCGTGACGTATACTGTTCATCGCAAATCAAATGGCATTTGCCATTATAATATATATTCATACATTGTTTTTTTTTTGGATAGGATAGATCCGTAAGATCTCCACAAGAGCTTGATCTAAGCGTGCATACGCCGCCGCATGATATATTCGTTCGTTTTTCTGTGTTGCTTCGACGCGCAAATCAAAGCAGGCGTGCCAATCAAAGTATGTATCATGCGGCGGCCTACGCACGCTTAGATCCAGCTCTTGCGGAGATCTTACGGTTCTATCCTATCCAAAACACAACGTATGGGCATATTTCGTGAATTTGTTGAACGTTGCTGGTGTGGCAGGGTTTGCCTTGTTGCGAACGTCTAACAACATGTTTGCCAAGTATGGAGATAGAACGGAAGCAGCGCGATCTCATCGCACTCCATATAAAGCAATGTAATTGGTTTCGATCACGCAAATGTGCTGCCACCTGGTGTCTCAGAGTTAAGCTGATATATCACACATGCTTCTTGCAAATGCAGAAGAAGAGGAAGGAAAAATGTTTACATAGGGTTGAACTTATAAATGCCAGAGAGCTACAGTGTTCAAAGTGCGATCGCCCTTCGGGAAGCAGTCTCTATATTGATCTCACATATCGAGAGGTAGTTCGGCGCAGTACACGAAGCACATTAACTGGCCAACGACTGTCGATTAGCGATATTAGTGAAAGACACGACTGTCTGAAAGTCGTACATATCAATAACTACCAAGCATTTTGGCTATAATTGATTTTTTTTTCCATAAAAATCCATATTAAATTGTGATGCTGTATTGGAAAGTAAGGAATAAGCTATGGTTTGACTATAAAATGACATATTTTACTCATTGGATACCATTTTGCATAACTTTTGTATGAAATTTCTCATGGGTCCAAAAAGACCCCACCTGTGCGCTTACGTTACTGTTTTAGCCTGTGCGGTTAAGGGTTAAACGTTACGTTGGCAGCGTCGCACGACTAATACGTTATCTCTTTGTTCTATATATACATGCCGTGCTTCGCCACCAACGTTGAGTTCATTATAGACATTCGCTAAGTTAACACCTATGTATCAATCGTTCAATCAATTATTCAATAAAAATCATCAATATATTTTAAAGTGTTTGTCTATGGACTCCACCGTAGTGGATTTTTCCTATATTTAATATTATTCCCCGAATCCCACTACAGAACGGCTGATCGAAAGGTATCTAAGGGAAATATTGGAGGCTTCGGGTGACCTGCATGGAAGTCAGCACGCCTTCCAGCAGGGTAAATCAACCGAAACGACTCTCCACGAAATTGTATCCATGGCCGAGAAAACACTCTTGGACAAAGAATTCATGGTCACTACGTTTATGGATATTGAAGGAGCATTCGATAATGTATCCTTTGAAGCCATAAATAAAAGTGTAAGAGAAATTGGTGCAAACCAAATGATCCAAAAATGGATTAATTCGATGCTAATGAACAGAACCATAACCTTTCGGAATCGGGGGGATGAGGTGATAGTGCATGCAACGAGGGGGACTCCCAAAGGCGGAGTGCTGTCGCCTCTCCTTTGGCTATTAGTAGTGAATGGACTCCTAAAGAGACTTCATGAAAATGGCTACCAGGCGATTGGGTATGCGGATGATCTCAGCATAATTTGTAGGAATCATGGTGTCTGGAGGTGGGACTCAGGGTAAACCCGGCAAAATCAGAACTCATGATCTTCACAAAGAACAGAAACCTCCACGGTTTTAGGAACCCAACTCTGTTCGGTTCAATGATCGAAAAAAGAGATCATGTAAAGTACTTGGATGTTATGCTTGACTCAAAACTTACATGGCGAAGCCACATTGAGTACAGAGTCAAGAAATGCCTGAAAGTCTTCTGGTGCTATAGGTCTGCCATTGGTAAAGTTTGGGGTCTATCCCCTAAATGCCTCCTTTGGCTATACACAGCTGTTGTCAAGCCCATGCTCGCATATGGATCTTTTATCTGGTGGACTGGCAGAAAAAAGCTAGACCACCTACAGCGAGTAGCAAGCTTGTGTGTCACGGGGGCTATGAAAACAACCCCCAAGCTTCTCTTGACGTTCTCTTGGGTCTGGAAGACTTCAAGGCTGGAAGACTTCATAGAGTCTGAAGCAATGAAAACGGCCTATAGATTGAGAATGGAAATAAAGACTAGGACAATTCCTAGAAATTTGCATGATGATGCCCTAACAAATCTTCTCAATCTTGACAAGATTTTGGGAGCTCCTTCTGACAAACTAATTACGACCTCCTACAATTTCGATAGGAGTTTCGA
>NW_022198669.1:0-1816 GCF_009176525.2 Contarinia nasturtii
TATCATGAATAAATATTTAAACATCGATTTATTAATAAGACTTTTTATGTTTTCGATTTTCAAGCTTATTTATTTGCAAAATACAAAAAGCAAAACATTCTTTTTTGTCACTCATTTCATAATTTATTTTTCTTTTCAGTGAAGAAAGATAAATATTCAAGTGGATGCACTTTGGGATATTTCCCAGTAAAAAAATAAACACAAACAATGCCATTATTCGACTGCAGGTACAAATAGCTAAGAACTCGACCGATATTTGCTATTATTGTTTTCAAACAATGAAACAAACAAGCCGAAAGACTAAATTAGAATGTATTGTTTTATTTTCGGATCGATGTCTGTTACAGTTTAGTACACTTAAACATCTCAAAATAGAAACACGTTCATTTTCATTTCAATTCGGTGATTTGTTCTTTTAAGTCATTAAAGAGGCTTACGTACGCAAGCTGACTTTTCCGCATGGAACCGAAATTTTGGGAATAAACTGAAATTATGGTCTATGTACAATATGGTTGCAGTAACTTAAATAACCGTGAAAACTTGTGAATATTATAATATATTTTCTTATCAAAATAAATAATCACACCAAGTTTAAAGAAATTTCAATCAAAAAAATAGCCTGTTCAAAGTTTCACATCATTACGGTACCACAAAGGCATGTCTTTCATACAAAAATGAAATTTTTTGTGGATTTTTGTATGAAAAGTTTGTGAAAAATTGATTGCATCTTAAAACAAACATCAGATTCGGGTTTCTCGTGCCAAGAAACCCCCAACTACACATTCTTTCAGCGTTCAAATTGAAAGAATATCATTTTAAGGCATTTTTCTCATAAGTGCCTCTTCAGAGTCTAAGTTTTACACCGATCAATCAATGTCGTTGAAAATTTGACCAGATCTATTCCTCGTAGTACCCAATCACTTCGTGAAGTCACATTTTGAATTTCATGTCTGAGCACGAAACCATCGTGTCACCAAAATGATTGAGAAATTATCAAAAAATGTATGGATGTGGGTACTCCATCCAGACCAAAAAAAAATTACACCGGTCAACAGATATTGCTCAAAAACTAATCAGCACGTCTCCTAGTAGTCCCAAATCATCCTGCAAAGTCAGAATTTGAATTGAGTTTTTGGAAGAAGATTTATCGTGTTAACAAATTTTGCACGGCACAGGACACAGGACACATAACACACAGCGACGCACATTAATATGGGAAAAATGTAAAACCGTCATAAAATTTCAGAAAATTGTCATAAAATTTCAGAAAAACGTCATAAATTTCCCGAAATTCGTCATAAAAATTACTAAAATCGTAATAAAATTAGATGAAAATCGTCATAAATTAATATGCCCCAAAATCATCTCCAATCGTGTCTTCTACATTAAATATGCACTAGGTGTGCGGAAAAGTAAAATTGATTTTTTCCCATGGATGGCCATGGGCATCACACCAGACATGACACTACACTCTATCAACCAAAGTCGCTCAAAATCTAATGGTTTCTATTCCTCGGCACCCCCAATCATCCCGTGAAGTCAGATTTTGAATTACTTTTCTTGTTTGAAAGTTATCGTGTTAACAAATTTTTGCGTACAGGGTACAGCGTACAGGGTACCACGCACATACATTCGGACATCGAAAAAACGCTAGATTCGTGTTTCCTGGCTCCTAAAAAACCCAGAAAACATGTTTTTGAGGGTGTTAATTTTTCGACCGATTCCAATACTTTACCTTACACACTAGGTGTGTGCGGAAAAGTAACAACCTCGAATGAATTTATTCATTTAAATATCTTCAAATCATTGAAATGGT
>NW_022198670.1:0-1857 GCF_009176525.2 Contarinia nasturtii
GTAACCGATGATAATGGCGAGGTGCGATTAGTCGCTGGCGCTGCGGGCGGTGTGAAAATTCCAACTGCTATAGCAATGGTAAATATATTATAAATGCTTTCCATTTGTATGAGGAGATTATTGTCAATTGTCAACAAATGTTTTAGGTTATTGCCGGCATGTTTTGGTTTGATCATAACATCAAAGAAGCTGTAGATGCACCACGAATACATCATCAGCTTATACCGATGGAAGTACAATACGAATATGGAAATACGCAGGTACCAAATTCGAGATGTTTTTAAATATTTTGAACGGATTTCCACTTGAATATTTTAAATTTTCAGCAACTAATCACGGGTCTGGAGTTGATCGGCCATAAAACGAATCGATACAGTGATCGTGGCTCAGTGGTGTGCGCAATAGCTAAAAATCAATCGGGAATATTTGCCAATGCTGATTATCGTAAAGCTGGCGAAGTTGTTGGACTATAACTGAATAAAATTGATTCAAATCTCTTACACAATGACGGGAAAGGAATGTGCACATTTTTAACTAGTGACAATGTCATTGATATAAAAGAAAATAAACAATTTTGATTGAATAAATTACAAATATTTTTTTAATCTGTGCGAATTTTATTCATTCGAATAAATCACATTAACATCGATAACTACAAGCATTTTCTTAACGATTTCAATTAAATCTTCATTATTATTTCCATCGACTTAATTTGATGCATTGTAATGCCGGAAATAATCAAACAATATTTTCAATATTCAATCTCTTTCATATTGAATTAAGATACACTCTCAGCAGTCTTAATTTATTGATATACGTATAATATTATTTGAGTTTGATAAAAAATATGCATTCAAATGGTTTGGTTTTTGCCAGACATAGTCATAATGTAAAAGTTATCGCCATTGTTCTTGCCTCTACTTCGGTGTTTCTCACGTTGTTTTAATCTGTGTGATAATAAAAGAACGAAGTCACATAACACATTGTACGTGCAATGTGAATTTTTAGTAAATATTATTAAAATAAATATTTTTGTTCAATTTTTTTCGTTTGAAAGATACGAATTAATGTTATAAAATCGAAATATGCTAAATAGAGGGGTATTTATATAAATTAGTCTTCGGATGTGTTAATAGATGCAAACGATTTGTTTGTGAAAAATGTGTTAGCAATGAAAGTGATCTGTGCTGCTTTCTATGTCAAAAAGGCCATAAATAAAAAGTTCAATTAACTTGAAGAACTGCGCATCTTTATAGAATATCACAACAATAACTTTTAGTTAATTCAACGATCCAAACTGGTTTTGAATGTATTTTAACTTGAGTCCAATTAAATTATTAACATTACATATACGAATGATTCACATCCACCCCAATCTCCATTACGTAAGACCAAGGCGTATTTGCTTTTGGTTTTCTCAGTTTCCAATGTTGTAATTTTTTATTTCAGTTGAATATCTTTTAAACAGACAATATATTTGGATTTTGTCATCTGGATATTTCAGCTTATCTGGATAACGTTAGGCGATGATATGGAGTGAAAACAGTAGAAGTACTATCATAAATACTACCATAACTATATCAATCACTTCTATTGTTTTCATTTCGTATCATCGCCTAACGTTATCCAGATGAGCTGAAATATCCAGATGACAAAATCCAAATATATTGTCTGCTTTTAAAACCTAATACAAAGTTGACCAATTTGAATATTGTATGAACTTTATAATTGAGGTAAGTAACAAACAATTGATTCTAATGACATAGTGGATTTTCCCTGTGAAATTAATAATATGGAAGCTTTATTACGTCTTTCTTTGTGAATGGTACTAATACTCCACGTCGAGAAGGCGAACAT
>NW_022198672.1:0-3433 GCF_009176525.2 Contarinia nasturtii
GACTACAAGATGTGTTCGATTTTGATTTCAATGCACCATTTTTCACACGCATACGTCACCACGAAGATTTTGCAACGATTCCGTGATACTGAAAAACGTGATCCAAGTCCAGCAACTCGAAATGATGACTTGCAAAAATTGTTCGCCATTCGCGATGAAATCGCCAAAGGCTTGTTTCCAGTCTCAGCATTCGTCCATGTTTTCGCACAAGTCTCACTGGTGGCAGCTATCGTTGGCGGCTAACTGTCACAAGAAGTGATCAAGGCACTTTCACAAAAAGAACCACCACATTTGAATGTATTCCTGTTCGATCCAGTCAAATGCTGCGAATTCGTTGAACCGATTGCTGTCTAAACCGCATCAATATCCATATAATATACAGCATATTCATAACTATTCATATTATGTATTTCAGTGGAGCAGTTGATCGTCTCTTCTGAATTTATTCCTAATATCTTTGATTCTCAGAATAAAACAAAAACTTTTCATATTTCAAATAAAATACAAATCATTTTATATTTTTTATGGTCGTTGTATGGCTTTGTCAGCCAATTTAAGTAAAATCTCTTGACAAATGAAAAAAGCATTTATTACTAGAAGTCACAAATGACACAAAATAATAGCATTACTGTTTTGAAACTACGCATTAAGAATAAGAAGATAACACAATGAACAAAACAAAATTATCTTAATATGTGAAATAATCGCGAACGATATATCCAATTCGGTGTGGAAATATTTGCAATGGAAAAAAAAGCAAAATTTATCGATAGCAAAAGGAATAAAAATCCCATTGATTTAATATTACAGTTATTGATTAAAATTGCAAACGAATCCCATACAAAACATGCTGTTTGAAATAAAAAACGAAAAAATAACAAATAAAGAGAAGAATTGTTAACGTTGAAGTAAGTCAATAAATTATTAGAAAAATATATAAAGAATTCATCCTTTTTACCTTTATTTACATTTACATTTCTCTATCTTTCTCTCTCTGAGTTCGTAAGTACTGAAAAAAATGATTGAGTTTAAGAAAAAAAAGCCAATTTTTTTATTAATTTTCCATGTATATATTATAATAATAATAATAATAAAATTAGAACGAGAAGTAAAGATTTCAAAGATTAAAAGGAGATTCTGTGTTGACTACATACTAATACTAATGTTGTAAATAGAAAATAAAAAGAAGAAATAAATTTGTTTGTTAAAAATATCCGATAAATGCAAATAGAATTGCTGCATCTAACACATCTATACATATGTATATATATGTACTCAAATGAAATTAAGGTTTATTTTGTTGGATGATAATTTTCCTAGATGAATTTTTTCTTTTAACCAGACTGACTTTGCTTTCGGTCGTTGTATTTTGTGGTGTACCATTGGCCATCAATAGTTGTGGTATATTACGTTTAAATCCATTGCTTGAAGCGAAGCGTCTAAAGAATAGTGAGCCGGTAGCCTTTTGCTTTGGATTATTGAGCGCGTCAGCAATTTCTCTTTCGGCAATTTCTCGTTTGGATGTTGTGGCTACAGCTGTATTTGCAAAACGATATGCATGTTGTTGATGTTGATTTGCACTTTTATAATCATGAATGCCAAAGCCGATTTCATTTCGAATGGCATGATGACGATTATTGGAATGTGTAAACGGTGAATATGGTGATGGCAGCATAAATGAATCACTTGGTATATTTGGCGATTCTGCACAGTCTTCGCCAGCTCTCTGCAATAGCATTGTTAGCGTTCTTTCATAGTGTCTTTGTAAATCGAGCGTATTACGTTCTCCTACCAAACGGGACTGCTGGAATTCATCGCACAATACACGTTCACGTAGTTTCCATTCATTTCGTTCCTGTTCTAATTGCAACAATTGAATCTCCAACTGACGACTGCTGTCGCGTAAATCGACAATTTTTTGAAAACATTTGTACAGCAGTACACGCATCTCTTTTTCATTTAACTTATTTAATTGACTCATGAGATCTGGATTTCCGACACTTTTCCGATTCAACATATCACGGCCGCATATCAATTGATTCTTCATTTCCATTGCGTGATCGATCACCTCCTTGGCAACATCATATTCGAGTATTTTTCGAGTTTCCCATTCGGTTAGTCGTTCCTTTTTCAATTTTTGATTTAGCAGACACTGTGCATCAGTTAAACGATCACGTTGACTTCGTAAATTTCGAATTTCATGCCGAATTGATTGCACCATTTCACTTTCGTCGTTATTTTTCTGCAAATATTCGCTCTTTTCTTTCAGCACACTATCGAATTGCGTGATACGGGTGTCAACACTCATACGTTTCTCTTCTTTTGCAGTTTTGGCATTCTTTGCCTTTTCGCTTTTCCATTTTGTTTCAGCTTCACGCAGCGACTTCTTATCTGCTTCCAATGCTTTCTCCAACATTTTCAATTGTTTATCACTTATTTCAATATCTTGTTGAAAGCCCTTGATTGTGTTGTCACTGTGTTGACTAATCGCTCTCAAACGAGATATTTCCGTTAGTTGTGTTTCAATTTTGGATAATTCCATTTTCCATTTGTCAATTTCCTTTTTCTCACAGCGTTCCATTGCTTTTATGCATCGTTCCTTTTTCGTTTCCAATGATGCAACCTTACGATTAAGTACTCGTTTTGCTTTATCTCTGCCACTATTTATTTTCATAAGCTCTTTTTTTATTTTAATATTTTGCTTTAGTTCGGTAATTTTCGATTCTTTCGCTTCGATATCGGTTCGAAAGCGACGGATATGGTTCAAAAACAACACTTCTGATTGATGACGAGTGGCCATTCTCAACGGATGCAAATGATCGGAATTTTCCAAAAATGCAGTTGCCTCACGACCAACCGTCGTATTTAAACACATTTGTTGACTGTTTCGAATACTCTCTTCTAAGCGTTCTTTTGTTGTCTCTTCAGCAATCCGATTTAAATGATCCAGTTCAGAACTGCTCAATCCACTATTGCTATCACCAACTTGAACCGATCGACGTCGATTCGTTGCAACACCGGCGGCCACAATAGCCAATTCTTTTGGCTTGTCGTCGTAACTGTTTAGCACAGCTTTCGGATATGTATCTACATAGTTTTTATAATAATCTTCAATCATTTTATTCACATGGCGTGAAAAATTAATCATTAGATCGGGAATTTTCGCCTCAACATGCTCCAAATTCTCGTCAGCATCGCTTTCATTGTCTGAAAATGTGGCATTTTGACCGGAATGATCGGTTTTTTCTTGTTCCAAAATTTCACCATTGCTGCGTTCATCATTTTCACTATTCTCATCGGTTTCTTGGATTGGTTTCAATAGGCGGCCACCATTCGATATTAATCCGGCCGAACTGAATGATTCACATTCTTGTTTTAAGTACATCCATTCTTCGATACATTCGCGATCATTGTCGTTAAGTAATTTATTGTT
>NW_022198673.1:0-2487 GCF_009176525.2 Contarinia nasturtii
GTTTTATTAAAAGCCACTAATTGTGTTTCTGGTTTCAGAATATAATACGTCGAATTTTGAATCATTAGTTCAGGATGTGCGTGATACAGATTCATCTTTTCATGAAGGGGTATTTTAAATTCCAAGTACAACATTTCATCATGAAAATATAGTTTTGTCCTGAAGAATTCAATTGATTCTCTATTGAGATCGCCTTCCGAATTTGTTGGAATCGTGATATTTCTTGGACAAAACTCTCCCAGTTTTTCTTTAATGTCTTTTTTTTTTTTAAATTTTTTATACCCATTACATTTTCAATGAGGTAGAGAATATTCATTCCCCGTATCCGACTGAAAAAATGAAAAATCGCTATTCCTTCAGTATTCTTTAATCTCAGAAAATTTGCATATAGCCCTGTGGTATCATGCTCAGGTATACCACGTTTATTGCTATATGTCTTATCTACATTTCTGTAGAAAAAAAATTGACCTCCCAAATCATATAAGGTAGAGAATAGTCATTCAATTATACCTGACTGAAAATTGTTCACTTGAAAACTGAAAAAATCGCCATTTTCAGTACTTTTTAATTTCAGAAAATTTGCATATAGCCCATCATGCTCAGGTATACCACGTTTATTGCTATATGTCTTATCTACATTTCTGTATAAAAAAATTGACCTCCTAAATCATATAAGGTAGAGAATTGTCATTCAATTATACCCGACTGAAAATTGTTCACTTGAAAACTGAAAAAATCGCTATTTTTCAGTATTTTTTAATTTCATGCATTGTATCAGAACATAATCTTATTTTTCTGTAAAAGGAAACCAATGAAAATAAAAACCAATTTTAATTATTTTGTCTATTCATTTCTTTATTCTGAATGGATTTTGACATAGATATAGTGAGTTTTTTTTTTCTAATTTTTTTTGTTTGTTTTCTTTATTTCCTACATTTGTCTTCTTTCTCTTCTTTATTTGGCCGCGTGGAATATTATAATTTCTTTTAGATTTTTTAAATTCCACATCAGGGTGAAATATTTTTTGTCCTTGATGACCCTGACCAGCATAAATGATCAGCTCATGTAGATCCAGATCTGTTCGTTCAAAGACGTTCTTCTTTAATTTAAAATGCAGGTATATTTTCAGCCAAGCAAGGTGAAATTTACAAGGTGGTTAGTCTGGCCATTCTATACGAAATAAATATAATTAAATATAATTATGTATCGTGTTCAACATGTGTTTTCTTGATTAAGTTTTTATGTACTTTAACATGTCTTCCCTTCTTCAAAATTTCTATATATGCATCTTCTGCATTTATAACTAAATATGGACCATCATAACAGTCCGAATATTTATGTGACTTCACCATATTTTTTACTAAGACCTTGTCCCCCATATTAACAATACATTCCCTTGCATTTGAGTCATAATACTTCTTATTTTGTTCCTTCTTTTTCATTAAATTTTCTCTAGCGACCTCTAAAGCCATGGCTATGTTATTGTGAACATTATTTGCAAAATTGTCGTAATTATATGATAATTTTGGTTTGTTTAAATGATTTGGTATTTGTATATCGAAACCATGAGCCAGATAATGTGGAGTGAATGAAGTTGTTGAATGTACTGTTGTGTTATAAACAAAGACAGCATACCTTAGGACTTCGTCCCAAGCTCCACGATTTTTTTCTGTGTATGCTCGTAGATATTGATTAAGCCATCTATGACTTCTCTCGACGATATTAGATTGAGCGTGGTACGGGCTTGAAAATATCTTTTTTATCGCAAATAGTTTTGTTAGTTCCCTTATTATTTGTGAGGTAAATCCCGTTGCATTATCAGAAATCAATCGAGAAGGAATGTTATATCTGCATATCACATGTTCCAAAAGACAATTAGCTGCTGTAAGACTACTACAGTCAACTGTAGGTACTGCTACCAAATATTTACTTAAGTCGCAAATTGCTGTAAATATGTATCTGTTCCCTCTTTCACTGGCTTCTATCGGGCCCACAAAGTCTATATAAACAAAGTCCATTAAGCATTGACCCAAGGTTGAGATTTGCATAGGTACTTTATTATTGGTCTTTACCTTGGTTTTTTCACAAATTGTGCAATTCTTCACATAATTTTTTATTATGCTGGTCATATTATCGAATTTATAAAATTTAGATATCGTCTGCATCATTTTTTGGAACCCCCATGTGTCCCCCCAATATTGACTTATGAAATTGATCAAGAATCGTGTCTATATCTTCTCGTTCTTTCAAATCTACCACTTTGTTTAAATAAAAGGTTACTTCTATATTCTGTCCCCGGAAAATTTCTCCCGTTATATTTTTTAGAAATAAATAGTGACGTAAACTCTCGAAATCAACATTGACTGCTATAGAACTGACTTTCCTTTCTTTACATATCTCAAACATTTCCCCCATGCTTTTTTGAGTGTCATTCTTGTTTTGAATATTAGAGTACTGATTCGAAATGACTTTATAATAATGATATTC
>NW_022198674.1:0-1471 GCF_009176525.2 Contarinia nasturtii
TCTATTTTTTCATTAATTTTTGCTAAAAAAATGATTTCTTCCTCTCAGTGTGACAATAATCCAACGTTTCTGTGTGAAGTCAACATTTTTTGATTTTGGTTACAAAAATATTGACGCCAAAAAGAGTGATCTGAAAAGATATTCCCAATTTCGTTCAACATATCATACTGTGACACAATGCCTTTTTGACTCCTTTCAGCTGTGCACTTGTTTATCGAAATATGAAAAAGGGAAGAATTTTTATTCAACTGTCTAACTATACCTAGGGGGTTCCGACTTAAGCGAATGATCCATATGCGAGCGAATTTTTCCTATATATTTTGCAAATGTAAACGAATGGTAATCGAAGCAAATGTTTCTTACAAATTTTGCGAATGGTGGCGGATGTTTCATACAAATTTGCGGACGGTGTCGAATGTTTCATACACATTTTGCGCATATGAAAAGTCATATTTTTACATTCAAAAAGTCAAAGTGACAGATTAGGTGACAGAGATTCAAGCCGAATTGATATTTTTTTGGTAATATTGAGTGAAATTTTTCTAAAATGGTAAATAAATCTTTGCCACTCGTAATATTATCACTGTAAACGGTGCCTTGTGAAAGGTTTTTATTTTCATTGACGTAACTTTCAATTTCTTTTATATTATCTGAATTTATTTCTAAAAACTCACTTTTCGAATCGAATACGGCTTCTAAAATAATATTCAACAAATAATCTTGTATTTTTTCTTCAACTGTTTTTCAAATTTAGTTGAGAACAATGACATTGTGTTTGAAACTTCCACGACAAACTGATCACAGCAATGTGTATGTACAAATGTCACACGACAGTTTGTCGCATCTAGCAAGACGTATGCGGCATTCGTGAATGCTTGCGAATGAAATGTACGAATTTTCATAGATGTTAATGCGGATGAATATACTTTGCTTCGTATATTTTATGTATGAATAGGACAATGTTCATATATTCCGTATAAAATGGCATTCGCATATAGTAAAATGCCCCTTGAACTATACAGTGGTGTTAAAATAATTTATGACCCTTTACCTCACACATTATGTAATCGTGTCATTTTCAAATGGAATTCGGTGCGACGAAGGATTTTACGCTTGTGGAATTTCACAGATTCTTGTTAAAATTTATAAAGTGACTGAATAATAAGAGCTAAATTAAACGAAACGAAACGTTCATCTATTTTACTGTGCGCTCAATGGAGAATGTGTTTGAATTTATGTATTTGAAATGGGAATCGAATCGCGGCGAGTAAAATGAATGTGACACGTTTTATCCAAATGAACTCTCATTCAAACACACACACAAAAAATCTTGATTCGAACGTGGTGCACCGGCAATATTCATAGACTCAAAAGAATGTACACATTCAACAGAAACAGACCTTTCCATTTCGACACGCAGAGTATCTGATTGACATTGATGAAGGAGCCCAAGTGCGGTTTCATTTTGCGG
>NW_022198675.1:0-3412 GCF_009176525.2 Contarinia nasturtii
AAAAAACACACAAATATTTTATATTATATGATATGTAGCTTTGCCTTCTAGACCATGTAGAGATGGTTACGTGGAGAAAATATGTATTTGTCAAACATTGATATCTGTCAAAAGAAACAACGTAAACAACACGAAGTGAAGCTATTCTGGTGAATCATATAATATAAAATATTTGTGTGTTTTTTCAATTTTTTTATTTATTATAAATTCTATTAATTATTTTCGTTAATATTATTGCAAATCTTATTCAATTTATACAATTTTGCAAGAAAAAAATATTTGCAAGAAAAAAATATATGAGAACCTGGCGTGAAAGAGATGGTGCTTCTTAAATCGAGTCGCGTTGAAAGCCGACTGTAAGTGATACTCGATATTTGTCCTATTCTTACAATGTTAAAAGGAAAATATTATTTAGGAACTATTCTGTGCAAGTGCTTAACATATTCTTGATCTAGTTTAGCGCGCACTAAGAAACCTAATTCTTACGAGTTCTTTTTTTATTCTTGAAGAATTCCTAAATTACATTTAACAATTGCCATATTTATCGATGACAATTTGCTGTTCGAAAGAAAACAAGGTTTGAAACAAAAAAATTAATTTTGAAATTTTAATATTTTTCAACGAAATTAAAATCAATCTATACTAAAATCAATTGAACTAACCTTAAAATATTATAATTTGCAATTTTAAGGTGAAATATATCGATATATACAAACATGAAAATTTTGTAATTTTCAACTTTTTTTGATATTTTCCAGTTTTCCGAAGGCGCATGATTTTTTATGAGCTATCATATCAACATTTGACGGTAAAATGGTTATCGTTTCAAAATTTGGCCTGGAAATATGTTCGAATTCATGATTTTAATTTCATATTTATTCCTTGCCATGTTTCTTGATTGTAACTTATCACACGTCAAATTTTCAAAAAAAAATATTTTTTAATTATGTTATGGTGAGAACAATTCCACCAAGTTCATATTGATATTCTTAATGAAGTTTTTACTATATGCTTAATTGTTCTTATATAACTAAGGTAAGTATGCCTAAGTCGGACACCCTTTTTTATTTTTGGCATAAAATCTACAAAAATAAACTTTGATCAAGATTGTATATACCGATCGATAGCTGATGTATTTGCGCAACTTTCTATCATAGCAGTTCGTTAAAAAGAAAAAAATATATATGAGAAAATCCCAATTTTCAAAAAAAATTAAAATTAGGGTTTTTCAAAAAGTCGTCCTAAGTCGGACACCCCCAACAAATCTCCCCACTTACACCAAATGAACTCAAAAATGATGTAGAATCATATTTTATTCAAATAGGCAATTCAAAGTGGTAACATTTTGTATGAAATATGTGATTACAAAATTAATGATTGAAAATATTAATGGAAAAAGTGGAAAAATGGTAAAAAATGGCAAAAAGTGGCAAAAAATGGAAACATCAAACCTCTTCTTCTTCTCCTTCATCATTCGATTCGCAATTTATACAAATGAAAATGCCGTATTGCAATGTGGCGCAGTCTCGATGAACTGGCCGATCACATACATTGCAATTGATCGAATTTATTTTGTTTAATTTGTGCGGCATATCACGCATGCAAATTATGCAGTCAATCGACATCAGAAGAAGAAGAAGAAGAAGTTACCACTTTTTTCTTGGTCGCCGGCTTTTTCTTCTGAGCCGATGACGTTGGCTTTGAACCGGGCCCAGCACGAACTTTCTTTTGCGGCGATGATGACTTGGCTCTCTTTTCGGCCCGCTCTCGTAAAACCGAAACGTTTTCTGGCGAGGTCAGGATTGAGCTCTTCATCGCTTTGCGTCCACGGTTTGATTTTGGCTTTGGTGCTGCGTGACGCAATGGGCCAACAGATTCAACGGCTGCAATCAGACTAGGACTGCTAGTCGTTGGTTCAGACGTAGCAGCGGTGCTAGTCGATGGTCGAGATATAACGCCAGCGCTAGTCGATGGTTCCGTCGTTGCCACCTCTTCTTCAGCTCCTGGTGGGTCATTGACTTTTTGGATTCATTTCCAATTTTCACACGTTTCACGGCTTCCAATAAAACAGATGGGTCAATGGACTTACGTTTGAACTCATCGTGAACTAAAAATCAACATAAATATACGCCAATTACGAATAAATATGACATCCGATAAAAAAAATCCTTCCGTTTTCCTTTATGGGGTGTCCAACTTAGGAACAACAAAGGTGTCCGACATAGGAACAAGCCGCCATTTTGAAAAAATGGCTGTACAAACGACACCAATGACCATACACACTTTTTGTATGCATCAATCGAAAGATAAATGAAAAACAAATACCATGAATATATTGATTCGAATCACTTTTATTGTCACTTTTTGTTCGTTGGTAATAAACGTGAAAAAATTGTCGGAAAGTGTAAAAAATACTTTTCATTGTGGTGCGACAAAAAATTCGTGTAAATACGTCTGTCGCACAGTAAAAATATGCTACGATTGAATGCTATCGAATGACAGTAGTTTGAGCTCGAAAAAACGATGACAACATAAAAATGTCACGGGTGTCCAACTTAGGCGCAGTGTCCGACTTAGGCATACTTACCTTATATAAGTTCATAGTAAGAATGAATTAAGTACGCTAAGCTCCACCTTTTTGGGGCCCTTTGTACTTAGTGGATTCTTATACTGCGATATAATAACAAGTGAAGAACTTGCTATTGTGTTCTATATTCCATTAAGAACTTGATAAGAACAGCTGTGCTTCCTGGGTAGCTGCTACGTTTATGCTAAGAGCAGAGCTGCGTCGACTCTGTGTGTACATTTGTGTGTATACTGTATAGTGTGTCACACAGAGTTGAAGAGCAGCTTTGCTCTTAGCTGAAACGTAGCGCATACTGAGTAGGAGCTACTACATAGGACCAACTGATATCTTAGCACAATGTATTCACTGGTTTTGAAAAACATGCCTTATAAATCTCAAAAATGGTAAATCTGATTCGTTGTTGGTTGATTTTATATTAAATCGGCCAAAAGTGAATTAAATATATCTCCTTTTTTTCTGTGTACAGTACACACAATTGCTACGAACGAACGAACGGTCACAAAAATTATTTCTTTATTATAAGAACAAACGGACATTCGGTGAAAAATCCATAGTTTCACACAAAAAATAAACCTAACAAATCATTTTAGGATTCCTATTAAAATATTAATTTGTAAGGTTTCCTTCTAATATGGCAACATTTTATTAGGAAACCTTTAAATAATAAAACATGTTTTGTTTCAACACAGTGAGGTTGGATTTGACGTTTAAGCGCGCCAATTTATTAGGATTCCTGTTAAAATATTGCGATTTTATAAGGAAACCTAACAAATTCATTTTTTAATAGGAATTCTAAAATAATTTGTGGGGTTTATCTCTTGTGTG
>NW_022198676.1:0-5866 GCF_009176525.2 Contarinia nasturtii
TGGCAGGCTTATATGAAACTCTCGGAGACTCGGTATAATGCACAAAAATATTGAAAAACATTTTTTTTTGTATGTTTGGGTTAGTTTTCAATATTCAGGAATTTTTCCTTCTAGAAATAATAGCTATTTTTTCGCCGCAACAATTCACTTATCCATGTAGAAAAATAATCATTTTTTTTATGCTGAAACACGTTTTAGAAATTATTTTACTTTTTTTAATTCATTCTTATCGTAAAAATGTCGACGTTTTTCTTGAATATGTTTCTATTTTTCCACAAATATTAAATTAATATTTTATACATTTTTTCGTAAATTCACACTTTCCATGTAAATGAAATCTACTACAGAATAAAATTCGGGCACTATATTCTATAGATTTTGCACAATTTTTTTTAAATCATTTTTTTAACACTGAAATCTTAAGAATTCACTTAGAATTAGAATAAATGGGTACGAACGTATGGACACTGACAATTTTGATGATTTTTGTGTAAAAGATTTATCCAAACAAATTGCCACACAAAATGTCTCTCCAATAAAATCCACTAAATGGAGTGTTGAAAAGCAGAAATATCCAATTTTAAGGCCATTTCACGATTATCTTCTCACAAAATCATGAACACTTACACATTGTAAATCACAAAAATATATTATATATTACTTTGTTCACATCGAAAATAACAGCTCCAATTAGATTTTCATGATAGAATCAAATGAACGAAAAAAATCTCTCTCACTAATGATGGTTATCCTTTGAAAAAATAGAGAATGTACAAGCAATAGAGAAAGTTCCTGTCCGCTCTATTTTAATATACTGGTAGAACGGTCAGGAAATTTATCAACTACTTGCATTTAAAAAAAAACGCTTTTCTATTTTACCAACAAAACAAGAAGCTGCAACTGTTTCACGAGGCAACTTCAATGTTGTTCCACGAAGTAACTCACAAATACTGATAACAAAATGAGAACTCGAAGAGTGGTAACGGTATAATACGGGATTGTAAACGTAGCGCATGCGCCGAGATAAAAAATATGTGGAGGGGAGAACGATGTGTGTATGTATTGTATTGCACCCTTATGATTGGATGTTAGCGACTACCCGTGAATTGTGCGATGAAGCTATGGATAATCAAAAAGTTGACACAATCTTTTGGTTTTTTACCTTTTTTTTCGATTTAAAAGTGATTATGAACGAGTTTTGTTAGGAAAAACATGTGCCCATGAAATGCCAATCATATAAATGAATGCTCATGGCAACCGGTTGTTCTATATGAGTGAAGGAGGAGGGAAAGCACACAAAGTGATGTAATGTTGATTTAGATTGTATGCGGAACGGTTTTGATGGATTACGAAAGGACGATGATATAATTTCGGAAGCGATTGAACTGGAAAACGCTATTGTTAATTTCTTGAACGAGATAAATCTTTGAAGTAGCTCGCATCTTATTCTTATTATGATGAAAAAAAAAATTAACACCTACGGACTTTTGATCTATGGACTTGACTTTTTCCAATACTTGATTTTAAGAGGATACCATACACGAAGATTTTTGTCCAAATCCAAAAAATATTTTTCCAAAGAATATTTCCGAAAGTTTTTTCAGACCAAAAAATGAACTTTCTGCTGAAATTATTCGAACCATCGCCTTATAAAAACACAGTAAATTATTCAGATTTACATATATTACTGTCCCGTACATTCAATCAAAAGATAATCTAATAATGTAAATAAACGCTTAAGTGATAATATCAGTCGCCCCCCATCAAACGATGTGAAGCAATTCGATTAGAATTCTAACGATATGCAAATATCACAAGTTTTCACCTACAAATTATGCTCTATGCTTTGTTGTGGCACACATCCCCCACGCAGTTGCGTACTTATACTGCTTCACTTGTTGCGACTTCTTGAATGTGAACGAATGATAGCCAATGACTGCTGTGCTTATAAATCACAGCGAATCAACAATTTGTGCATGGGTATTTAATCGATAGTGGCAATCGTGAGATTGGTGCAATGTTTGAAGTTCCCCCAATATTGCGCAAAGTGACGAAAGATTGACCTTTTTTGAGCAAATTACTGCTGCTTCAAGACGCATGGCATGTTTTGGTGTATGTTTCATCGTCAAATCAATTGACCAGTGGAATGTATGTCTTAATGTAATCGAAACATTTAATCACATGTAATTGATATGTTCATATTAATGAACAATCACAGTAAATCCGAAAACTTTTTGATCCCTTATACAAACGAAAGACGGGAAAAAACCGTCAAAAAACACACCGTGAATTTCACCCACAAAATATAGCCTTTAGCAAATTGATTCCGTCTCAGGAAAACACAGTATAAACAAAGATAAACCGAGGGTGCATTTTTAATGAAGAAGTATACATAGGGGGACTAACATTAAAAGCATTACAAAACCTTGTAATTTGACATGGTATTAAGAAGTCCCTACTTACACACTCCCTTCACCATACCAAAAACCAATTCTTTAGAAACGATATCAACGCTGCTCTTGTACAGTTCAGCTATTTTGACTTCCAAAGTGTTGAGAAAATAACGGTGGGTCCAATTAAAAAAAGGCCACAAAAATGTCTTCACTTTCAATTTATCACGCTAAATTTTCAATTAGAGAAATTGAATGTTAATTCTTAACAATTCTTTGAAATATTTTACCCTTTTTCATCAAACACAAAACACTGTTCAAAATCTAAATTTGAAAAATTGTTTGAACTTAAATGTTCAACGAGTTCTTTGGTGTTGTCAATTCATACCTTTTTTCATAATCTCTATGCTTTAATCCAGCGTGATTCGGCACTGTTTGCTGTATCTACCTTGAAACAAAACACAAAGGAACACCAATCCTTTCCATTTGCCGATGTAATGTAAATATTGTAATCAATTGATGGGCCCGGAAGCTTGTACAATGTACATGAATCGAGATAATCAAGCACTGACACTTTTATGTTATCGTAGCGTATAAATTTTCCTGACAGATACTTTGCGTGACTTGAATGCTCTCAAGACATTCGCTAAATAAATTGCCGAATACATTTTTCAATGCTTTTTAACGCCAAATTGTACATATGCGCATGACAATGATAAAATGGAAAATTGGATCCTCCAATAATCGAATAGAAACCAGATCAGCCCCAGCTGCTCCATACGCGCATGTTGATAAAAACTGTACTCCCCACTTTATGTTTTTCGCATTATACTTCACAATATGTGACTGTATGGTATGTATCTCAGTTACTAGCCAACTTTCGCCTAACATCGTTCTATAGAAAAAAGAAATGATTTCATAAATTCTGTACAACGTAAAGAAAATACAATTTATTATAAGTTTTTTTCGTTACCTAGAATATCGGAGCCCGGAGGCCCCAAGTGCCTCCGGTGCTATTGCATATTAACTTTTGTGGTATTTATGGAAAAATAAATAAAATGAAATCATTTTACAAATTTAATTGGTTAAATCAAACAAAACAAAATGCAATCGCATTTATTTCAAAAAATGCCACAATCTTCAGTTATATGAAGACAAGATTTCGAATTGTTCAAAAATATTGCAGCAAAAAGGTAAATTTTAAATCGAATAAATTTTTGGAGTGGCAAAGTACATTTCCTTGAAATTATTTCAACGAACAATTTTTAATGCAAATTCATCCGTTTGCATAGTTTTTGTGTTTAATTTTAAAAATTGAATTTAACGTTTTCTCCATAAAAAATTGAGTTGATTCGTAGCGCTTATAAACAATTTTGTTTCTTTTTTTAGCAGTGGAAATCGTTTTATAAAGTTCCATTTGACCTACTTGGTATTTCGTTTTGGGTACGTAAATATTTGAACGCTTTATATTTAAATGACATGAGATTTTTGTGTATTTTCAAAAACAAAGATTTTATTGCAATTTTTTTTTCAGGTGCTTACCATTGTATTTATTACGTTTGGATGTGTTATTTGTTCGAAATTTATAAAATATCACACTTTAAATTGTGAACTACTGAATTCCAATGAAATGGATCATGATAATTCGCGACGTTGCGAACTGTTCAAAATTGGTTAGTCTTTTATAAGTACACAGTGTATTATGTAACATTTTACATCGAATAATAAAAATATACATATCTGATTAAACTGGAATAATTTCATTTTTCAGTATCGAATTTATTGTTCTACCCAATTGTCTTGGCTATGGCTGGTATTTTCATATTTGGTGTCCCCGTTTATAGTTTACAACATCTTATACACAAAAAAATACTTGATATGATATTGGTAGGTGTATGCTTAACAATAAAATTATCTGTTACCTGTCATTGATTGCCATTTTTATTTGTTTACAGTATAAATTTCATGTGATTTTTATGATGGCATTTGAAATCGCATTCATTCTTTTGGCCGATTCACGGAAACACAATCTTCATGGAATTGATCTAATCAATATATTCATCAGCACTGATTCGAATTCGTCGCTCAGTAAATCTTTGTGTTTACTGGAAACAGAGGTATGTGATTGCAATTCATTTACTTTTCCGCACACCTAGTGTGGAAACGTATTTTTGTATGATGTGAAGTGCATATATTTACTTGATATTATTTGTTAATTATAATTTGTTTAGTTCGAATGCTGTGGTATTGACGCTCCAGAGGACATGAATTATATCTTACATCCAAGCCTTACGACCGATGCTTCGTGCTGTCACAATGCTAGCAAAGCTATGCAGTTTGATTGTAAAACTGCTATCATAAATTTTTCAAGCACGTGGGTCGATACTATAATCAATGTAGTTATTGGCATTATTGGGTCGCAGGTATATCTTGTTAATTATTTTTATTTAAGCATTTATTTTGCTTTGATTTAAATGAATTTTCTTAATTCACAGTTGATCGGCATTTTTTTATTATGGTGCGCTCTTATTCAAGTTTGGCACTGGCTCAAAAAGAGATTCATCCGTAATATGAAAAGAATGGCCGAAAGAAAAAGAAGATCCGAAATGAAAAGAAAAGCCAAAATTAAAAGGTTATTTTCCCAAAGACTGTCGGCTACTAGAATTCCGGAAGATATATACGGTGGCTGCAAGGATTGTTCGGAAAGATGTAGAAATTTTAGGCGCCGTACGAGACATTTCCCAATTCATCATGAGGTTGAAGAAAGTGACGAAGATGATGATATTATAGTTCGAACATTTCCTAAACCAAAAAGGAGAGCGAAAAAAATGAATGGTGGATTACAGAATGGTATGATAATGAATCGTGTACTAATAGAAGAACTTGCAAGACTTAAGAAAGCAACTAAAACACATAGCAATAGCTATTTTGAAGAGAAAAACATTGAAGTTGTGTCTGAATATGATAGTGTAATTGATGAATCGAATGAAGTTACAAGATCTTTGAGTATACCTCGAACAATGGGAAATGGTTATATAGTATCTGTTGAAAGAAGTTGTAACGGAATTAAGGAATCGATTAAAACATGGAGCGATACAAGTGTTGAGGAGAACGATATAACAAGAACTGAACTTGTGTCTGTTGAAGTATATAATAATGCAATTGATGAATCAAATGAAGATACAAAATCATTGAGTGTACCTCGACAGAGTTCAAAAATGAACGAAGTTACTACACCTCAATTAGCATCTGTTGAAGTATGTTGTAACGGAAAAGTAGAAAAGAACAAGGTTACAAGATCACGACAATTGTCTTTCACAAAAGATGGCAAGGAAAAAATAGAGAGAAATGGAATTACACTACATCGACGAGCGTCCGCTAAATATAGTAATGAACATGAAAAATGTAATGGCCATACGCGACTTCAGCAGGTGCCAATGGAAATATCCATCAATGGACATTGTGAAAAGAATGGT
>NW_022198677.1:0-2474 GCF_009176525.2 Contarinia nasturtii
GGTATAACCAGCGATAGAACATCAAATGGAATCATCGGAACAAATGAAGCAGCTCGAGATATAAGTGAATTAGGTTAAGTCAAAGCATGACGATAAGGCAAAATTGCTTGCCAGCGCCACCAAATGACTCCATATGATTCTATATAGTTCTGCGGTTGCCAGCGGCACTAATCTCTAATAGAGCGTTGCCGAGCTGTCATTATCGTCGTGCTTTGGGTTAAGTGAACGAAATTGATGCTCCAGAAGCCGAAGCTATTCACATTGATATAGGGAACGATTTGATTGTTGGTGATTTGACTCATTAAACTGCCGCAGCATCTCTGGAAAACGTTTGCAATCAAGTCAACCAAAATGACGCACAGAAAAAGACAACGAATCAACGGCGAAAGAGAAAAATTGCAGACGCATCGACATCGAATGGAAATTCAAAGAAGAAACGGAAGATTGCAACACGTTCAACACTGAAAACCATTCCTGAATCGACTTCGGGTGAGATTTTCAATTGAAGTACATGTCGAAATGTCAGTTTATTCAATCAAGAACTTTGTTATTTTCACGCAGAATCACCATTGATTGACCTTCGATGATTCAAAGAGGTCTCAGCAGGTAAACAACGTGAATATTCAATCGAGTGAACGAAGTGAAACCAATTTAAATGGTGCTGATCAACAGAATGCAACGACATCAAATGGGAAATCCAAAACAAAATGTGAGTTTTGTAATTATGTGGCAAAATGGCAAAATGTCCAGCAAAATTTATAATACATGGACGCATACATACTGGCGAGAAACCATTCCAATGCAGCACTTGTGCGAAAGGATTTATTCGAAAAGAAAATATGACCATGCACATGAAAACTCACGCAAAACAATTCCCATTCCAATGCTTAATTTGTCGACAAGGATTCACAGTACGAGTAAAACAGACAAAGGAGACGCACGAGAAAAGCTGCAATCCACGACGATATGAATGTTACTTGTGCAAATATGCTACATTAAGAAAATCAAACTTGGTTACACATATGCGTCGTCATCATACCGGAGACAAACCATTCCGTTGCTCTCATTGCTCAGAACGCGTTGTTAAAAATTTCATATGAAATTGCATGAAAAACGGCATCACAACAAAACCAAATTATTTTTGTCATGCAGTGGAAGCAACTTGAGTTTATGTAACATAATCGACAAATCAAAGGGCACATCAACGCAATTTAACAATTCAGATCGAAACTAAAGAGTGCGTCAAATTTAAAATTTAGTGATATTTCCACTGCATGATTTTTGTGACAAACAGAACAATTTTTCTCCATTGTTAAATGTCTATAAACAAATTATGTATATATAACAAAAAGACGTGCAACGCTTGACATTTATTCAAATTGAAAAGACACTATTTGTATGAAGCTTATAAAATAAGATCGAAAATATTACAGTTGATTGAATTTTAATTGAAATGGAGTGTATTTGTGTCGAAATAGAATAATTATTCAGTTCAAAGAAATTCAATGTGAGGAAAAGGACGAATTATTGCAAAGAATAAAAAGAAGCTACGAAACATACTCTTTTTGTCTTTCTCATTTTATTGATAAATAGAGAGGAAACCGCTTTTAACCGTCGTTTGTTGCTCAACATTATTTTCCATGATTTTTAAAATTTCTCAATTTTCCAAACTTGTTAGTGTGGATCGAAATGTTTTGAATTTATTATCGTAGCAGCTTTTCGTAAGTAAATAACAATGCTGTAATACTCATGAAATACTGAACTTTTGCTATTTCATACTCTCAGAATATCCTCTACTTGCAATTCAAATGATCGATTCGCATTCGAAAGTATCGTTCGAGCGTACTCAACTGTACTCAATCGTAGATGTAGAGAGTCGTATTGATGGAATATTTTGTGTGTACGTCATTTCTGTGTTTTTATTTGTATCGACAACTAGCTATTGTGTGTACGCTGCGTAAAAGTTTTTCATTTTTTTGTTTTATTTGTTTTTAAAACCGACCGGAATACAAATTGTTTAAAGAAAATCCAATAGGATATCTGAATACAAGGGACAGTCGTTGAAAATTGTAAAATATCCTCTACTTCCAAGCAACGGGTTTCATTTATTCATTGGAAAAATTCAAACGATCGGTTCACATTCGAAAGTATCGCTTGAGCGTACTCAACTGTACTTAGTCGGAGATGTGGAGAGTCGCATTGATGGGACATTTTATGTGTAGAGTACAAAGTGCAATTTGACATTTGTGGGATGTCACGCAATTTATGTGTGTTTATATTTGTATCAACAACTAGCTATTGTACGCGGTGTAAAAGTCTTTCACTTTTTGTGTTTATTTGCTTTTAAAATCGACCGAAATATATAATATTGTCTGCCGAAAATCCAAGAGGATATCTAAACAAAACGAACAGTCGTTGGATTTACTGAAAATAAAATGTCTTACATCCGTAAGATGAACTTTTCCGCACTGTGA
>NW_022198678.1:0-1451 GCF_009176525.2 Contarinia nasturtii
TTTCAATTTTTTAGGATCTGATCGTAACAAATCGACCATTTCTTCAATTTGTGCAGCAGTAAATGCACAATTTTCAACCGGGATATTTAATTCCGACAACACAGAATAATTACTATGAAAAATGCACGCTACTGACTTTTCCGGAATAAAAAATCGCTTATTTTTCATAACTTCATAACGAATTACACGAGGTATTCGATGTAATTCATCGGGATATCCGGCAATGCACGATCGGACACAACACTTTGTTGACGAAATTCGAGCTCGGCTAATATTAAGAGTAATATCGCCCACGAGATTTGTACTTCCTATATTTTTCATATAATAATAAGTTCGAATAGTTGCCACGGCGAAAAATTGGCTGCAAAAATACTTACCGCTCATGATTAATCTATTTTTCGGCAAATACTCTTTTTATTTTTATGAACACCTCCAATTATTATGCGTAATATGCTAATTAAAACGTCACACTAAATCAAATGGTGATAAACATCAAAGCTTTATGGTGACAATAAACAATAGATGTGCAAGTGCATTGTGCATTGTATACTCTTGCGATATCATTTATGATTACGAAATATGTTCGTAATTCATAACTGCAATTATATATGCCCATTAAAATAAAAAATATCTAATTTTTCCTGTAAAGTTTTTTTCTTCTCAGAAAAAATTGAGCATTTTTGCTATTTTATTTTATTTATTTAATGATGTGTACTAATAAATTATGGTGAAAATTAAAAATGGAGAAGATATGGTTTTCAAATTACATTAGAATAAATAATATATCCGAATTTATTGCAAATGAAAAAAAAAACAAGACTTGTTCGTAGCACTGTTATTGTACAAAAATATAACGGTATAAATCACACATGTTGTCATATGTGATCACATATGAAGCAATTCATACACATATGTGAATATATATAATATAATAACACAATTGAAACATACGTAATATGCAATAATTCTGTGGCGTCTCCACTCCACCACGACAAAAGCACCAACATCAAATTACGCATGAAAAAGCGACTTTGACAGCTCGTGTTAATGTATTGCATCATGTTTACAATTATAAAAGTGACAGTAGAGAAATTGCCGTGGTGAGTGCGGTCGTTCTTTGTAAGGTTTTTGTTCGCCAACATTTTACATAGCATGCCATACCCTTGCAGCCTTCATTCAACAACAACAACATCATTCAATCAAATTATAATTTAGAAATTAGTTTATAACAATTATTTGAATGGGTCAAAATAAAAGTCCGACTTGTACGCAGAGTCAATAAAAGTGGAACATGGAGTTTTTTTACATAGTTTATTTAATACAACAACAATTCTATGAAAAAAAACGCTGTGTTCCACTTTTATAGACTCTGCGTACAAGTCGGATTTTTATTCTGACCCATTCATTTGTTAGTCCGCTAGGCTTGATTAAATTGTGGCCTTGCCGAAGTA
>NW_022198679.1:0-4796 GCF_009176525.2 Contarinia nasturtii
TACACTTTTATTAACAAAATTTCATAAGAGAGAGAAATATCCAAGATGCAAGAAATCAAATGAGATTTTATTTTTGTGTATTAGTGCGGATTGAAAGAAGCATATAATTTGTAATGTGCACATGAGTATGCTATTGTGTACACTTTACAAAATTCGAAAAGTTTCAATTCAACTCACAACCATCATAGATAGTTGTTTTTATTAGTTCTACAAAATTCTATACAAAATTCAAAATGAAATTGCTTCATTTATTGATAGACATCAATTTTTATTTTTTCAAAATTGGATAATTATTTTCATTTCAATGCCATTGGATATACATTTTTTTTAATTTGATGTAAAAACGAATAAGTTTGTTGGTGATCCAATTCTACCACAACCTTCATAAAGCTATCCATGTGCAAAGCATGGACTTTCCAAACTTAGTCCAACAGTTTTGCTTTTTTTGATCGTCATTGGTATGCGCGAAATTAGTACGTCTTCTCCTTTATATTTACCTCCTATAATCGTTTCCTAAATTAAATTTGGCATTAGCATTTTAATAGCCAGGCTCATTCCATTACAAAGCTTTGGTGGATTTAAATTACGGATGAGCATTATTGGTGAACCAATTTTCAAAGTTAGTATATGTTGTGGACGGTTTCATTAAAATTAGGAACTCTTTTGTATATATCACAGCTTGATTCTCTTCTGTTACTGTGTCAGTTGATTTAAATTTCATCACATCAGCGGGCAGTTGTAATATGTTGACCTTTCAGTAAAGTAAAATACTCAGCTTGTACAAAACAAAAACAAAATAATTTTTTTTCTCAAAATCCATTGCATTATAGCTGAATTTTAATTATAACATTCGGTGGTATTTACACTTTTCGAAAAGGTGGTATGTACACTAGTAATTACTTCGCAAGGTTCATGAACATTTGCATCATTTATAAATTGCATATTGGGTTGTTGTAGCTCTTTTTGTTCAGTGAGACGACAAACAATTTGCTCTAGTGGACGATTCGTGTGCTTCAACTTCAAACTCAATAGTCGCAAAGCATTTTCAAATCGGTACGTGGATATGTTCATCAAATTTCCAGTATCACGATATAGCAAATCTTGTGATATATGGATTAAATTGTGGATATTACTGCTAATTGTATGACGTCCATATATTATTGCATATTGTTGTACATAAACATTGAAAAGTTTCGATGCGATAGATAAATAACACTTGTATATTTCACAAGAACACATCCTCACGGCGACAAACAGAACTAGAAAATGGTTGTACTCAATATCAGATAGAACCTACAGGTAAAAAAATCATGAATTTATTCACTTTGGTCATGACCGAATGCAACTATAGTTAATATATTCACTGAACCTGTTTAAATATGACAATTCCATAATATAATAGAGCTGTACGATATTCGACCCTTTTCCAATGTCGCAAGCAGTCTAATTTTCGAATGGCGCGGTGAATGTCAAGGGGCATTTCTTGCTGACATTTTACAAGTAGCCGAGATGTAAAATCAATGAGTGATTTTGACCATTTATGTTTGTAGCTTTTACTCCCAAAAACCCATCGATACATGCATCGCCTCATTATCCCTAAATCCAAAAGGTGAAGAGGATCGGACGTCGGAAAATCGGAAATCATATCAATATTTAGCTCTTCAAATAAAGATGTCTCTTTATGATGATTAGGCTGAGAGCGTCCTCTGAATGTTTCATTCGTTCTCAGGGTTGAATCAAGTTTTGGGAAACTCATTGTATGGAATTCTTTACTATATTCACCAAAAGTAGAACATTTTTGACAACCATTTCGATGGTTGAACATGACAGTCCCTGCACAAGTAACAAAAGATCATAATCAACGAGAGTTACTAGGCAGTTTGATAAAGAACTGACTTTTTGAATGAAAGGTGTCACTTTTTCCAAACTGATATTATTTTTGAGAAGTACCATCCTTCAAGCCTCTAAATCACAAATTTGAACCAAATCCGTTCACGGACTCAAAAGTTACAGAGCTTGAAAGAGATTGGTCAAAAATAATATCAGTTTGGAAAAAGTGACACCTTTCATTCAAAAAGTCACGTCATTATCAACTGCCTAGTATATTGTATATCGGCTGTTACTTATATTTCTGGCCTACGGTATTTTTAGTGTTATGTACATGATGCAAACCAATGTCGGAAAGTTTGACATTTTTTACGACCGAAGAAACACACGTTTTGGTGGTGTCTCACGCGGAATGAAAAAACTGTTATGACAAATGGTTCAAGCGAATGCAAAAGTGTATCGATCATCGTGGAGAGTACTTTGAAAAACAATAAAGCCATTTTCAATGATGAAATATTGTTTTTTTTTTTTCATTATTAGGCCAAAAATATAAATAACAGCCTACGTTTAACAAAATATTACCCTTCAAAAATGATCTAGCTGGTGTATCACAGATAATCAAGCCAAGTTTAATAGCTACATGTTGAGAATTTATACTGATTCCATCTGTTACAACTGTTTTAAGTTCATTCACGTAATTGTCTATATTGTACAAATAAAATTACCGCGAATAGCAGCCAACATTGGCCAAAATTGCAAAGTTGATGACTTAAAAATTGGTAATCCATCGAAATTCATATCGAGTGTGATTGAGATATTTCGAGACAATCCTTTAAACACGTTATCTAAGCATGCTTTGAGGCCGTTGTACCAAAGGCTGCCCTTGCTTAATGTTTTGATCGATAAGTTCGTGGGAGTTTTCATGAATGTTCGACTATCTCTCGGCAAAAATGAGAAGCCAGCAAATATTAAAATAGCTCGCAAATCATTGATGGCACTGGCTGTAATTCTGTGATTAATCGCCCAACATTTAAGCTTATGTTTAAAGTTTGAAATGATGTCTTCGTGATTTTCATTAGTGGCCTCATCATACATTGACTTTGAACATTTTGGCTGTGCATCATGATGTTCCAATACGTAGGTTGCTCCATAATTTTTTTTAAAATGGTACTTATAGTGTTGCCCGATGTAAACCATTGTCATATTCGTAAAGTTTGATGTTTTGGTATGTATTCGTGCCCTGAACCTTTTGTCGTACGAACGCTATTTGTATTGTTTACAGTGACTGGTAAACTGCGACTCAACAAAAAAATGAATTTTACACGTGAAGATTTTCGTAAAATGATTTACTACGATTTTCGAAGTAAATTATCTCAACAACAGTGTTTCGATCGACTTCATTTGGCCTTTGGCAATGAAGCACCAACCCTTCAGACAATTTATAACTGGTACCGAGAATTCCGTTGCGGTCGTAGTTCGCTCAAAGACGAGTTTCATACAGGTCGTCCAAAATCGGCTGTTGTGCCACAAAACATCGATGCTGTCAGAAAACTGATTATGGAAGATCGTCATGTGACCTACCGTGAGATTGAGGCATCTTTGGGCATTTCATCCCACAGCATACATACAATTTTGCATGAACATTTAGCCGTAAAAAAGATTTGCTCTCGTTGGATCCCACATAAATTGACCGATGAACAAAAAATGGCTCGTGTGAGTTGGTGTAAAGAAATGCTCAAGAAATTCAATCGTGGTGCTTCAAAAGACGTTAATAAAATCGTCACTGGTGGCGAATCATGGATCTACGCGTATGAGCCCGAAACTAAACAGCAGTCGACTGTATGGGTCTTTCAAAGTGAAGATAACCCAACAAAAGTTGTTCGAGCTCGAAGTGTTGCGAAGCAAATGGTCGCCTGTTTTTTCGCGATAAGTGGTCATGTGGCAACCGTTCCACTAGAGGATCGTAAGACCGTCAATTCTGATTGGTATACCACCATTTGTTTGCCCGAAGTGTTTGGTGAAATAAGAAAAAACAACCACCGTCGCAAAATAATTCTTCATCACGATAATGCGAGCTCTCACACATCTTTTCAAACTACTCGATTTTTGACCGGTCAAAACATCGAACTGATGGGTCATCCACCGTACAGTCCTGACCTGGCACCCAATGACTTTTTTTTGTTCCCAAGCGTGAAGAAAAAACTACGTGGTCAACGATTTTCGACACCAGAAGAAGCAGTTGAAGCGTTCAAAACACACGTTTTGGAGATATCAGTTTCGGAGTGGCACGAATGCTATGACAAATGGTTTCATCGAATGCAAAAGTGTATCGATCATCTCGGGGAATATTTTGAAAAACAATAAAACCATTTTCGACAAAAAACAACTGTGTTATATATGTTTTTAAAAAAAATTATGGAGCAACCCTCGTAATATGCTGCGAACAAAAGAAATCAATTTTACTTTTACCTTGTCGTCATTTGCATACTTGCGAAGCATGCTGGTCGCTATGGAGAATGCAGTGTATGGAAAGAGTTGCAAATATTTCATTTGACGAAGACGATGAAAATTGTTTAAAACCTACGTGTCCCTATTGTAAAGGCTACGTTGACACGAGTTTAAAAGCAATTATTTGATTTTATTTAATTCCTAATTTTTTTTAAAAATTGTTTTGATTGTGATAATTGATATAAACTGTTTTTGTTATTATTATCTCGTTAACTTTTTTGTAGACAATGAATTTTTATTCAAATGCGTTAATTTTTTTAATTCAAACCCGGTTTCAAGAATTGATGATTTTTGATCCAAAAAAACGAGTCAGTGCAAAAAATGCGCCAAAAATGCTCTAATAAAGATCTCGTGTTTAATTTCCACAAATAAATTTTTTAAATGACGATTGAATTACTATCAAACTCTGTGTTGTTTTTATTTCTACACACATAACGTAAAATAATTAAACCTTTTAATAA
>NW_022198680.1:0-1973 GCF_009176525.2 Contarinia nasturtii
ATTTTCCTAATTTAGTAGTGCAGAAGCTTTCATCAAGTGATTATGTTCACAGAAAGAAAATATCAGCCGACGCTATACGCAAAACCGACTGGTACGTGCGCTTATACGTTTTTACATCTTTTACATCTATTACCATACGATTTTTCGACTGTGCGAAGATACGCACAAAGAGTAACGAATCAGTCGAAAAATCGTATGGTCACTAGATGTAAAAGATGTAAAAACGTATGAGCGCACGTACCAGTCGGTTTTGCGTATAGCGTCGGCTGATATTTTCTTACTGTGTTTTTAAGTGCCATTTAAATTCTTAGATTTAAACATCCTGCCCCCCCCCCAAAAAATAAAAAATAAATTAAATCTAATTTCCGTGGTTGATGTAATCCGTTCCTCTCCCCGTTGTTTTTTTTTTTTAATTCGTGAGTGTAGTTCAGTGCTGAGTTTCCATAAGGTGTGCCTGCAGTGAGTTAATATGGAAGTTACGTTGTAGTGTATTCCTGTGTTTTTTGGTAGGTCCCCTTTTAATTTTATTAGTTCCCGCTTGTATTCCTCCAGTTCGTGCATTCTCCGTCGAATGTCGATTTTAGATAAGTAGTTGCTGCCTTCGTCATATCTGCTAAGTAAGCCCATTACGTGAATACAAAAACTTTCTGCTCTTACCTCTGTTAATAGCCTTTGCTCCTCATCGCGATCGAAGAGTCTTCTTGGCTCCGTGATTGTTGTTCCAACCGCTCCACTTTTACCTGGGCTTGGTTCTGGCTCCGTGATTTTTGTTCCAACCGCTCCACTTCTACCTGGGCTTGGTTCTGGCTCCGTGATTTTTGTTCCAACCGCTCCACTTCTACCTGACTTCTTTACTTCTTGGAGTTGAATCCTTCCCCAATTCTCAATAATGTACCTTACATCCGTATCTACCTCTTGGCAACGGAGCTTGATATCCTCTAGTGGGGCTACATTTAAATATTCAGGTGTTGTTGCGTCCTTTGTATCCTTCAGATTTTCAAATCGTTTCAAAACTTCCTCGATAATTTTTTGGTTTCCTGTATCAACTGGTGCTTCTGTTATAGATCGCTTGCGTATGTTCAGTTGTTCCTTCATATTTTTTATTTCCGTTTGGGTTGCCTGATTAGCTCGTGATGTGCTTGGAAATTCGGGTGGTGGAAGTGATGGGTTTATTGGCCTTTTGTTTCTTGATCCAGCTTTGTCAACACTATAAATTCGACCATTCTGTCCCAGTTGGTTACTGGAACTCCTAATCCTGGGAGTGCTCTAAGCAGCTGGTTAGTACCATCAACAATTTATCGTTGTTTATGTTTAATCTCTTTTTCAGCAGTGAGATTATTTAACTGCTTTAAATTAAACACTTTGAGATTGTATTTTCTTTAATCACTTTTAATTATTTTTATTCCCTTTAAACAATGGTTTCTTTTTTCTTTAATAATATTAATTTTAATTCCCTTTAAACAATGGTTTTTCCCTAATGGACTTGGCTATTGTAAAATTGCAAGTGAAGTTAATGGGCAGAAGGCCCTATATTTATATCAAAATTTTTCTCTATACTTGCATCACTTGTCAATAACTTATGGTCAAAAATGTCTGGATTTTTCCAACAACAATATATTATTTTGAAATCACATCACTTTCGTCACCAATTTCTCAATTTGGTCATTAATACTTAAAAACAGACTCGCTCAGTAAACAACTGCCGATTGCACAAACAATAATTGAATCAATGTCGACGCGTTCTCAATTTTGGAATAAACAACAGGTGTTTTAGACCAACAACAAGAAACTCGCGTCGACAAAGCTTCATCACTATTTGCATCGTCAGTTGAGTGAACGTGGCTGAAGTATTAAAGTGAAAAGTGATTGTGATTTAAGTTTAATTTCTCTTTAGTTTTAATTTTACTTCGGATGTTTGAATCCGAACATTAGGTCTGATTTGAAGTGTTCAGAGGAAAGGTGTTATGTAGAAA
>NW_022198681.1:0-3227 GCF_009176525.2 Contarinia nasturtii
AATTATTGGCAACAATTTTTTTCCGGTAATGAGTGCGATAATAATTGAGTTCAGTTTTTATTGGTATTTTTATAATACAAATGGTTTTTCAACTTTGATTTTTTTGATAGATTATGTTAGTACCAATGATAAGCAACGCATACTGCCATCCGTTAGTATTCAGGTGTTTGACGAAAGGATTGATATTATAGAAAAACGTGAAAGACGCCGAAATCGAAAAACTGCTAGCATTTTTGCGAAGTTTTGGCTTTTGATGTGGAAAAACTTTTTACTTCAATACCGTCACAAAATACAAACGATCATTCAAATCCTCATTCCGATGTTGTTCACTATGAATCTATTATTTATTCGACTTTTGATAGATCCGGAAATTTATTCGAACAATACGAAATTCGAATCATTTGGTATCAACAAGACGTTCAATCAGTCGTAAGTAAAATAATGTGTTAAAATTATATCATTTTCATAAGTTTCGATTAAGTCATTTGGGGAATTCATAATCCCAAGACCATGTGCGTTGCTAAAAAACCACTCGAAACAAACAGAGTCGGCAAAATCAAAAGTAAACAGAACAACGTGGCATTTCATCATCATAATTCAGAGATCAACGTTGTAGGGAAGTTTTTTTGCTTGCTCTCCAAAATTTATCACTTGATGATATGGTTCAGTTCACCATCTGTAATTCTGTACAGATGATTGAATGCTATTTTAGTCCGATTACTTTTGATTTTGGACGAGTGTAAGAAACATGTTTATTCAATGGTGATTATTTCGCCGAAATGGTTTTTTATAGTTTCTATAAAATTCTTGGAATGCTTGTCAATCAGGCTTATGATTTCGTCATATTAAGTAAAGCGCAGTGTTTGGAATATCGATTTCATAAGCGAGATAGACGAACAAAAGCGATATACGTACGCCGTATCACGCAGAACTTCTGTGAAGCGATATACGTCAGTTCTGTGCGATACCGCTGCATTTAAGTCGCTTGTGCGTCTTATATTTGGATGTAATATACCGTTTGAAATCGATATTCTAAGCACGCAAGGCATAAATATTCGGCGTAAATATTCGATCGGTGATTGTATTTTGGACGCTCAGTGTCTCACTTGTATATTGGATGCGCAATAAAGGTGCTACTCAAACTGCTCATCCAAATATGGTCAGCTATCGCGGACACCGCAACTGAGCATTCAAATTGCAATGACTGTATTACACTGATCGTGATACTTATAATCAAAATATATCAAAATATTTACAAGCATCCGGAACGGGAACAGACGGAACACACAAAAATTGTTTTAAGCTCTAAATATCGATAAGACCAACGAAGATGATGAAAAAGAATAAACGAAATAATCGCATACTATGTAAAATAATTAAATCTGCGGTCCATATCAACAATCGCAAAATTTCGGGCGAAACCTAAAATAACAACACATCTATTTTCAACATATCCATAAATCTAAATATATATGGAACACGCGGATGTCGGCGGTCAATTGAACGTCGGTCGTACTAATTTGGTTGTACTCATTTAACCCATGACCTTAAAAATAATAAGATCTACATCTCATTGAATAAATTGTGACGTAGCACGATCGCTTCGAATAATAAATGTTACAATCTCAATTGACATAATATAATATCGACTGTATCTTTATGACACCGAATGAAAATAATTTTATTATGATAAAATGTCATTTTAATTGTTTTTTAGTGAAATGCATGAAAATGTCCAGTGTAATACACCTGAATACAAATTAGTTTATTCGCCTGAAAATGAAGTTTTTGGACATTTACTCCAAGAAGTGGCGAAAGATCTTACTAAACAATCCAATCTCACTTGGGGCGTCTCAGGCGTGAATGATTCATCAGAAGTTGAAGCAAAGATGAAAGAACGTAACTTTTTGACTGCAGTTGTGTTTCCAGATGATCTGAAGGTAAGCAAATTAAAATATTCTCCACTTTTGTTCCAAAGACAAAAACAACTAATTTTTTTCATTTTGCAGAATACAACCAAACTGCCAGAAAATCTTGTCTACACTTTGCGTTTCCCAGGTGAACTCAGAACGAACTATACAAATGATTCAATCGTTTTTAATTGGGAGACAAGTATGCAATACCCACAATATTCCGGCGGTGGACCACGTGCAAATCTCACGGATCAAGGCGGAGCTCCGAATTACTTTTTTGAAGGTTTTTTGGCCATACAACAATTAATCGCATTGAATTTTGCAAAAAATTTAAGTAACGGAAGTGATGAATTTGAAAGATTTAAAATTAAAATGCAACGATTTCCGTACCCGCCATACACGAAAGATGACCTGCTCGATGGATTGGACAGAGCCATTGGATTGTTTATTATGTTAAGTTTTGTCTATCCGATAATATGTACGGTTCGCTTTATTGCGGTGGAAAAGGAGAAACAATTGAAGGAAATTATGAAAATTATGGGCATGCCGGTTTGGTTACATTGGACCAGTTGGTTTGTGCGAACAATGTTCTTTTTGTCCATTTCCAACATTTTGGTGATCGGTGTACTAAAGGTAATTTCAATTATTTTCCCACTTGTCTTCCAATGTTATTAAAAAAATTCTTTGTTTTCAGATGCCAATGTTTGAAATTGCGGACCAATCAATCGCCATTTTTACACACTCGGATTGGAAGTCGATGTGGGGTTTTCTGCTTGTATATGGTGCTTCAATGACAACATACTGTTTCATGTTAAGTGTTCTATTCTCAAAAGCAAATACTGCCGCCGCTGTATCTGGACTCATATGGTTCGTTTCTTACATGCCATATGTTTTTCTCACAATCAACAACACCATCAAAGTACCCGAATTTGTGCAATGGCTGGCGTGCATTTCGCCAAATGTTGCAATGTCATATGGATTCAAAACAATTGCAGAGTACGAACGAAATGTTGGTGGTTGGCATTGGGGGAAACCAATTAAAATACCTGAAATAACTGATAGCAATATCGAAGTTGAAACAACCATGTGGTTCATGACAATAACAGCCTTCGTATTTCTTCTGATTGCATTCTACATAGAAAAAGTATTTCCCGGTGAATATGGTGTGCCACACAAATGGAATTTCTTTTGCAAAAGTGATTTTTGGCTCGGCGATGATGGATACACTAGTAGAGATGTCTCAAATATCCAAGAGACAAACGAGAATTTTGAAGACGAACCATTGAATTGTGAGGCCGGTGTTCGAGTGAAAAA
>NW_022198681.1:3237-5358 GCF_009176525.2 Contarinia nasturtii
TTGAAGAGTCAATTTTCAAAAGGATTCATACTCACAATTAAAATACGATCCGAAAAAGAAAAAATCCAAATGGGTGAAAAATCTACAGAAATTCCTCAAATTCAAATAAACACCTTTATTTTGAAACATTTTCCGGGTGCATATTTAAAGTAAGTGACATCGAATTAATTGTTCCATTTACGGTAAATTTTAATGTTGATTTCATTTACAGGGAAAAGTATCAAGGAATTTTAACATATTATTTACCACAAACCAGCGAATTGAAATGGTCGTTAATGTTTGATCACATGGAAACAATCAAAGAAATACTGGGAATCGAGGATTACTCCATATGTCAAACCACACTCGAACAAGTATTCTTATCGTTTACGAAACCGTATTGTGACGAACAATGTCGATACGATTACAAGACGAATGCATTAAGACTAAATGTAAGCAACGTGTAAACATATCAGCGATTTCAGAACTGTTATGATTAGTGGAATGAAGTATCAAGTTACAGTCGACGATGTGAGTTAATGTATACGATAAAAAATATCACACTCACAACACCGATAATCGATGGGGCATTTGAACGAAGCGGTACTTTTTTAATCATAACAATTTAGGCTGACTTTTGTTTGGGCGAGATCGATTAATTCTGAATCTTAAATTAAAATTAATCCATCCAATCATTTACTTTATATTCTAGTCTAAATTACAATTGGAATGAATTTTTTTCACTCATATAAGTGCCAACCAATTATATAATACAAAAATAATAACAAAAATATAAGAATGTGTTTTGACTTTCCAAATCCATTTATTTTTGTGTTTTTTTTATATAAATGTTTTTTTTTTTTCATAACAACTGCTCTACAACGATTGCTCTGGTTTCTATGCTAATGCGAATATAAATATGAAGTAAAAGAGAGAAAAAATAGTTCAGTGGAATTTCGCTTTATTACAGTGCATACTACATCTATATCATATATATATCTGGCATGAAACTTGAAACCTCAATGCAAAACACATTGAGATTTAAGCGTTATTGCTACGAGGCATGAAACAATTCGCTCTGTTATACATTTCTTTGGAAAGCATATGAAAATGTAACTTTAGAACAATAGAATCGATATTACGTTCTTGCCATTCTTATGTATGTCAGACGGTAGACTTGGAGTGAGTGACGTAGGAAATCAACAAGCATTATTTGTTTATTTTTCGTGAGTTCTCCAAGCGACGCCCCACCACTGCGCCAAATAATACGAAAATGGTCGTCAATTATTGCGCACGCATTTTTTCAAAATTTCCAAACTTTGCATTTTATTAGTTTACCGGTATAGACCGCATTCCATCAGTATTCCGACTCTCGGTAAAAAGTGTTTTACATGGACATTTTTTTATTTCCTTCGATTGATGATTCAATCGAATAAATATCAAAGAATAATTTCACCAAATGTAATGAAATTATTGACTCAACAAAAAGTGCCTTACACCATCGCTTATGTTTCGTGATAAAACCAAAGTGCTCTTCGATAAATAAAATTGAATTCTTTAGCTGGACTTTTTAAGGTACGCGTACCATTTTGTGTTTTTCATAAATTTCCATTTACATATATGTTTGATCATCTATGAGGTGGTTTTTAATTGTAAAAAAATAGAGTACAAAGAAAAATAATTAAATATTATAATGAAAGTGAAATTATCAAAGTCGGAAAAGTGATAATTTATACTAATTCTTTGAACAACCGCAAATTATATGAATTCCAACGCAACATTTTCACATACGAAAAATCGATACGAAACTATTTGCGTGACCCACCTCAATATTCGTATACAATAATAATGCGCATGAATTCTTGATCCTGAACTTCAAGCTATGAATCACAATTGTGCCTTATCTTGTTCGTTTCTTTTTTCATAACCTTTTCCAACTCTTTGAGCGCCAAATACAGTATATATTGTTATGATAACCATTCGAATATTCGAATAAGTGTTGTGCCATTAATTATCTGGAAATAAGGCAGGGTCTTTTTCGACTGAAATTTTTTCTGGAAAATACGCGTAATTCAATTATGTGAATTATATTAAACCAAAACCTATCGAAGCTGCAACATGTCGAAGAAAAAAATTAAGTAG
>NW_022198681.1:5368-6813 GCF_009176525.2 Contarinia nasturtii
ATTTACTTTTCCATTAAGGTTTAGAAGTCAAAAATCAATTTGAAATACAGCTGATTGAAATTGATTGAATTTCAAATGAAACAAAAGGAACGTTGTATTTAACGATAACTTATCATTTATTCATTCAAGTAATTGCCAATTCGCAGAACGAATCACACACTCACATTGAGCACAACTGTAAGCATCGATATTATAAAAACACAACAACCAGCCCGCTTAATTTGCTAACCGTATATTTACTAATTCAATCGCACTGGGGATGCGTTAGTCCAAACTTGGCTGTTCGTGCGACCGGTTCAATATTAGCTCGCGGCTCGTCACCATATCACGCTGTACACCATATCACGCTGTATCAGTGCTGTGTTCAGTTTATAGTTAGTTTATTTTGTTTTCAAAATTATTAAACAAATCAGTAATGGCATCAGTACGTGGTTGGGCTAATTATTGGCAACAATTTTTTTCCGGTAATGAGTGCGATAATAATTGAGTTCAGTTTTTATTGGTATTTTTATAATACAAATGGTTTTTCAACTTTGATTTTTTTGATAGATTATGTTAGTACCAATGATAAGCAACGCATACTGCCATCCGTTAGTATTCAGGTGTTTGACGAAAGGATTGATATTATAGAAAAACGTGAAAGACGCCGAAATCGAAAAACTGCTAGCATTTTTGCGAAGTTTTGGCTTTTGATGTGGAAAAACTTTTTACTTCAATACCGTCACAAAATACAAACGATCATTCAAATCCTCATTCCGATGTTGTTCACTATGAATCTATTATTTATTCGACTTTTGATAGATCCGGAAATTTATTCGAACAATACGAAATTCGAATCATTTGGTATCAACAAGACGTTCAATCAGTCGTAAGTAAAATAATGTGTTAAAATTATATCATTTTCATAAGTTTCGATTAAGTCATTTGGGGAATTCATAATCCCAAGACCATGTGCGTTGCTAAAAAACCACTCGAAACAAACAGAGTCGGCAAAATCAAAAGTAAACAGAACAACGTGGCATTTCATCATCATAATTCAGAGATCAACGTTGTAGGGAAGTTTTTTTGCTTGCTCTCCAAAATTTATCACTTGATGATATGGTTCAGTTCACCATCTGTAATTCTGTACAGATGATTGAATGCTATTTTAGTCCGATTACTTTTGATTTTGGACGAGTGTAAGAAACATGTTTATTCAATGGTGATTATTTCGCCGAAATGGTTTTTTATAGTTTCTATAAAATTCTTGGAATGCTTGTCAATCAGGCTTATGATTTCGTCATATTAAGTAAAGCGCAGTGTTTGGAATATCGATTTCATAAGCGAGATAGACGAACAAAAGCGATATACGTACGCCGTATCACGCAGAACTTCTGTGAAGCGATATACGTCAGTTCTGTGCGATACCGCTGCATTTAAGTCGCTTGTGCGTCTTATATTTGGAT
>NW_022198682.1:0-6151 GCF_009176525.2 Contarinia nasturtii
AATAATTGAACAAATGTATGAAAACATCCAACTTTCGTTATACTTTTGCATAAAATAAAACAAATAAACTATCAAAACAAACCGTGTTTCATTTCAATGTGAAACCATTTTCTTCCTTTAACATTTAGTTTTGAAATTAATCAGCAATTATGCATGAAACTATTAATTACGATCATGTATTATGCCACTGAGCTCGTAAAAGACTAATTCAACATTTAGGACGATTAACTAATGGACGATAAAATCTTGTCAAAGCTAACATAAAAAATTGAAATTTGCTAAATATTCATTCTATAGCAATTGACAACCGGCTAAGCCTATGAAGAGACAAAATGCGAATTCCCCTCATCTGTGCCATCTTGTATTCCATAGTTGAACTCAATTTAGTTACAATGAATTGAATCGAAAAAGAGAAAAAAAACAACAACAGTAACATGGCTACATAGATCTGTTGACCAGTGAGATACGTATAGCAATGGAATGAAAGAATGAAGAAAGCGTATATGTGTATGTTTTTTCACTTTTTCATTTCAATGCTACAGAATTAAATTCAGTTTTTGCATCTAATTCACACTAAAATCAGATGGCGCTCATTAGCGAGATTCGCAAAAAAAAGTCTCCAATCTCATACAAATATACACCGGCTGGCAATTGATTCGGCAGAATTCGACTGTCTCCTCTGCAAAATAAATAAACTTGGCGTGTCAATTACTACCACAATTGCATTGAGCACTATTTTAATCCAAAAAAATGTTGTTGGGAAAAACATTCAAATATTTCAATGACGAAAATCAATGAGTCTAGTAAATTCAACAAATTACGATTCCGTTTGCTTTTATTTTAGAAAAAAAATCGTTCATTTAAATCACATTTTTAAATTTACCATTATAAAGTTTTAGTCCGAAGAAAGTTATTTATTATGTTACATTTCTCAATTTTTAAAATTTCGCGCGCAATACATTCGATTTTAGTTTGACAGTTCATCAGTTCTCTGTCACATTCTGTGTGAACGAAGATGGCACGCACACTGTATCGTCTCTCATGCCAAACATCATACTTTGTCTTGTGTTAGTCAAACTCTCTATAGTTTTCGTCTTAAATCATTAATATAAAGCAATTTCAGTAAAATCGTTTAATTGTTCTGCAGAACCAAAGCAGCATTAACCGAAAATAATAATAGTAAAAAAATTCTTAAGTTAGAGTAATTTGAAAGCAGAAAGTTTCTTTTACAATTTACGTACAGCCGTACACGTATACATACAAAGGTGAGTAGCTAAAATATATTTGAAAGGCAAAGCCGAACGGTGTTTTGTTTATTTTTCTCTAAAAAGTCAAAAGGATTATTCGTGTGCTTCGAAAAAATAATAACAAATCGTACCCAATCGTGCAAAATCGTTTCCAAAAAAATTGCAAATTTTTTCATTTTACATTCTTTTCGATTCTTGGCACTGAAGCGTAAGACATTTGCACATGCCTGTGTTTCATGACCGTACAGTTTTGTCTTTGAAAAGACGTATGTTTTTCTGTATAAACCACCGAATAATATAAGTGTCTCTTGATTTATTGATTGTTACGAAACAAACGTGCTCTAATTAAATTGTGTTTTAAACTACACGCTCTGCAAAGAGTCAATGCAATACTTCTCTCACAAAATATACTTTAAGACTTCGAATTCTACCAAAATGAAACTACAAAAACCAAAAATTGATTATTTCTAAAATAAATTTCATTTCAAATCTGTTTACAGCGCTTGTTACGATTCCAATTCGAGCAATAAACCAAAATTCGAAATGGCTCAAAACGCCGATCAATCTATTCGCGCCAAAAAGCGAAAGGGAAGTCTATACGAAATTCATTTGCGTGAAAAGGCTTGTGATGCTCTCTACTTGGATGCCAAAAGGTCGGATGTCAATTTTTTGTTTTTCGAAAAGAAAAATAATCGCAGAAGTGCGAGAAAATTAATTGAAAAAGTGCCAGCTCACAAAATAATTTTGGCTGCGGCAAGTCCAGTATTTGATGCTGAATTTTTCGGCTCAATCAAGGAAAATGGTGACGTGGAAATCGTTGATTCATCGCCAGAGGCGTTTAAGGAATTTTTGCAGTGTTTTTACCTCGGCACTGTTACATTCACAATGAAAAACATTCCGGAAATCATGAACTTGGCCAACAAATACGATGTTCCCGACTGCATGAACGCATGTACCAAATTTGTGAATGACAACTTGACATCGAAAGATATTTGCTGGGTCTATGACTTGGCCATACTGCACGAGCATCAAGAATTGAAGAAATTCTGCGATGAATTCATCACTACGAATGCTGACACAGTGCTGAAATCGAATGAATTTCTCACTTGCAGTAAAAAAATGTTACGTGAAATTCTGAAATTAGACCTTCTTTGCAAAGAATCTATCGTATTTGATCGTTGTTTGGCTTGGGCGAAGAATGCATGCCAACAAAACGGCATGGACGAAAATGTTGCATCGAATTTGCGCGACCAACTGGACTTTTGTTTGTTTTTGTTTCGATTCGGTTCGATGACCATTCAAGAATTTTCGCTAGCCACACTCGGGTGCGAAGGGATATTTACGGTTGGTGAAATGGATGATATAGTAAGCTCGATATCGTTGAAGGGATTTGTGTCGAAGAAATTCAATCAAAATCCGCGACTTTGCTGGGACCAAAGCAAAGTTTGGATGTGTGAAACCACCAAATCGGGTAAAACATCGCCAATTCAAAGCCGTGAAATTGTTTTCATTACATCAAATAGAACTGCGTTGCTTGGGGGAATATTTTTTTGGAGCATACAACATATGGGTAGCTATGGCTATATATTGAATGCCAAAGTCAGCATTGTGGAGATTCAAGGCCAATCATTTGCTACTGGAACCGGGAAAATTCTTTATGAAGAGACATCAAACATTCCATTCAGAGTACGAAATTACTTGAAGCTATCGACTCCAATCATCATCAAGCCGACCAATACATATAAATTTTGTTTGGAAGTTACAAATCAAACCGGAAACCAGATTTCTTTCTGTTACCGCCTTGGGGAAGTCAAGTCGAGCAATGGACTCATAATTACATTCCACAATGTTGGCGGTCGCGGTCATATGATTTCAGGCTTGGATCTAATCGAATAGAAGTTGGACTGTTGGAGATTTGATTAAGTTGATTTCCATTACGACCAAAATACAACAACATTTTCTTTCATACTATTCTTTTAATTTCTAGACAGCTTTCTATTCAATTTTGTATCAAACAAAAAGTTCTGTCATTTTTTATCATTTTTCAAAATAAGTGGTGAACAAAGTTTTGTTCAGTCGAAAATCACTTTTAAATAGGCGCTCAGAAAGCTACTTTTCTTTCATGGATAGAATTATTACTAAATTTTGCACAAAGCCCAAATTCACAGAAAAAAACTTATAAACATCATCAATTCATAAGAAAAGTATCAATTTTCTTGCATTTTCATTGTACATTGAACAATGATTTTAGAACATAAGCTCAACAAGAATCTATCGATGAAATGCTTCAGGATCCGAGTTCAAAAAAATGTTTGTAATAAAAATTGTGAAAAATAGTAACTTTTTTGTCATTCTTTAAAATGAGTTTTTTTAAAATAAAAACAACCCAAATCATGTCTTAAAAGCCACGACTTTTCTTTTAAATCAATTCTCAAAAATATGCAAATTAATTTGTGTGAAATTAACGCTTATTTTTCGATTCAAAAAGGTTGAGTTCATTGACAATTGAAAATAGCCAACTTCATACCGAAGCGTATCGTCACCAATACAACTAATATTTTACCCGCCTTTTTTTCACACACTCATTGAATTGCGCATCGTCATCGTATACAGCAAATCGTAGTGGCCACTAATAGACGATCACCTGAAGAAAAATCACGTCTTATTTCCAATAAATTTACATTCGGCACCTGCATAAGTTCAAAGGTGAATTTTAATTGAATTTTTATTGTTTTGGAGAAATAGGATTTTTTCTAGAAGTATCATTGTAGTTTATGGAGATTAATTGACTAAAAGTCCCACTCGTCATTTTATAGAATTTTTTTATGCAAATAAACATAGTGACATTTTTTTACATAGAGCGACTAGTGAAATTCTAACCATATCTGAATTTATTTGTTTCTTATCGTTGTATTCAATTTAGTTAGACAATGAAACCATTTCAATGCAAGGGTGTTAGTGGCAGAAAGGTTGGCCACAAGTGCAAATGCAAGCCAAAGTGTTCACAAATCACGGTTAAGGAAGAAATCACCATCAAAGAAGAGCCGAATGATATGATTCAGTACTCACCGCCACCATCGCCAATTGGAACGGGTGCTACCATCAAATCGGAGAGCGAGAGTGACGACGATTGTATGCAGAACGATGTCAAGGATGAAATCAAATGTGAAGATGAATGTGCAAAGACGGAATGCGATACAGCAAAAGATGATGGTGGCGAAGGTGGAATCGACGAAAATGGTCCAGTTGACGCTAATGCTGACAATCCAAACCGTGATGATATACCGCATACATCAAATGGAAAGAAGCCAAAAGATGCAAAGAAAGTGCGCAAGAACAAAATATCAAAGAAATCAAAGGTCGCACCAAAGCTGAAGAAGCATAAGTGTCAGGTATGCAATTATTTGGCATCGAACAAGTCAATACTCAAAATACACATGCGCGTTCACAACGGCGAGAGGCCATTTGCTCGTGAAATCTGTGCAAAAGCTTTTAATCAGAAGTCTAGCCTGAACCGTCATAAGAAAATTCATGATCCAAATTTAACATTTCGTTGTTTGAAGTGCCGAATTGACTTCACAGAAGAAATCGGCAAGATTAACCACGAGACAAAATGCAAACGGCCTCAATACCAGTGCCACTTATGTAAAAGCACAACTCGGAATTTGTCACATTTGAAGCAGCACATGCGAATCCATAATGGTGTGAGGCCATTCAAATGCCGTGTTTGCTTCAAAACATTTACTAGGAAATATCATCTAAATGTACATTTACGCATCCATGTCGAACAACTGCCATTTGACTGCCAGAAATGTGGCCAGCGGTTTGGTAACAAAAACCAGAAGATATTGCATGAAGATCGTTGCACCGGCCGCCGATACGATTGCTATCTATGTAAATACAAATGTTTCCAAAAATGTGATTTGAAAAAGCACATGCGATCAAACCATACTGGTGAAAAACCATTTTCGTGTGGTATTTGTCAAAAGGCATACCGTCAAAAGAACGATCTTAAGCGACATTTGACAACCCACAAAAGAAAGCAACCGATTCGTTGCTCAAAATGTTGGAAGAAGTTTGCAGAAGAAGACGGCAAGAATGCACACGAAGATCGATGCAAACGACGAACCCACCAGTGCTATTTATGCAAAATTGTAAAGCAAGATTCAACACAAATGAAAGGTCATATGCGTACTCACCATACTGGCGAGAAACCATTTCCATGCGAACTGTGTGGATTGCGCTTTGTATGGCAAAATATTGCCAAACGTCACATGAAAAAGGTTCATCAATTAAAGAAGTAATATTGCATTCAAAAAGCATTACCTCATTTGTTTGGAAATGGCAAACATTAGAAATGTTTATAATTCATGGCACTAGCATTCACTCAAAATAATTGAACAAATGTATGAAAACATCCAACTTTCGTTATACTTTTGCATAAAATAAAACAAATAAACTATCAAAACAAACCGTGTTTCATTTCAATGTGAAACCATTTTCTTCCTTTAACATTTAGTTTTGAAATTAATCAGCAATTATGCATGAAACTATTAATTACGATCATGTATTATGCCACTGAGCTCGTAAAAGACTAATTCAACATTTAGGACGATTAACTAATGGACGATAAAATCTTGTCAAAGCTAACATAAAAAATTGAAATTTGCTAAATATTCATTCTATAGCAATTGACAACCGGCTAAGCCTATGAAGAGACAAAATGCGAATTCCCCTCATCTGTGCCATCTTGTATTCCATAGTTGAACTCAATTTAGTTACAATGAATTGAATCGAAAAAGAGAAAAAAAACAACAACAGTAACATGGCTACATAGATCTGTTGACCAGTGAGATACGTATAGCAATGGAATGAAAGAATGAAGAAAGCGTATATGTGTATGT
>NW_022198683.1:0-2339 GCF_009176525.2 Contarinia nasturtii
GCAAGCAACTTCTTCGGTGCTCAATTTCGTTGGAAAATTTGAAGTGTTGTGAATTAATTTTTTTGGCGATCGTCTTTCATTTGCTATTTCATTCGCCAAACCTTCGTCTACTTTTAGCTTTTTTGTCAAAAACATTTGATTGTTGACATCGTCTGGTTTCTTTCGTTTCTGTGTCAAATATGGTCTCTGTGTCACCTGTTGTTGTTCAACAGAATACACTCTACACTCTCCATATTTCAAATTCATCATAAATTGATCATATGTTTTTGTGACTCTGCAGAAAATGAAATAATCAAACGTTTCAATAAGTAAACCGTGTTAAGTGGTTAATCACCAGCAAATCTCTTGGATATAGGAATGTATCGGAACGTTCAATGGAAAAAGATACAAAAAATGACGAAATTGAGAAAATGGACATACCTTTGTTGGATGAGTTGTGAAAAATGAGTGCGAAAATGTGCATTGAAAGGCAGTCCAAATTGTTTAAAGTCATCGCAAATGCCAATCAATGCTAGTGCTACCTCCCGTTCAATAACACAATGCATCTCCGTCATCAAATCGACATAATTGTCCCCTGATTGTACCGTTCGGTTTTCAAAACTGGACATCGTCGGTTTAACTGAAAATAGCAGACATTAATTATTTGCCAATATCCATATACTTGATTGATCCCATGGAATATTAAAAACGGTCACAATGCATGGAAGAAAATCACTCCACTGTTGATAATTACCTCTCTACTTTTGGCTTTGACACACATGCAGTAAATCCAATCATTTCCAAATTACCTTTTCAATTTTTCTGCGTCTTTATATTTATATTTATAGCTGTTGTTGATTAATCGAACAGTCGTCAGTTTTATCGAATGTATAAACTGCTTGAATCAAAATTTGTTGATATGTGACAGTCAATGAATGAGCGGTGTTTTTGACATCTCAATAGTCGGCGAATAAGTACAACCAATTCAATAACAGAGAAATTGACACTCGGTGGTTTGTGCGAACTCACACATTCACATCACTTGCCGCAGTGTCTTAGTAGCGAACGCACACTTAAGAAACATGGGAACAATACACACACAGCAATGGAATTGACAACAATTTGCACAAATTTGCATAACAGTGTCCAATGTACAATTCATAGGGTAAACAAAAAAATACGTGGAAAGAGGAGAAAGCGTCCCTAGTCTTTGTATAATGTATATGCTATAGAAATACAGTGGCAAATTCAATTTGGTTCACTGTTATTTTCTTCGCACTCATTGTTCTGGTCAATATATCGGTTGCTAAATATATCGGTTATTTTTTGACAAAAAATATGAAATAAAAAATGTATATTCTTGTCGCTTCATTAAACAATATTTTTAATGATATCATCTATGGTTTGGTTTATTTGAATGAATTTCTTTTTTTGCATTCTTTAACAATCTCGTCCCATTTCAAATAAAAATGAAATTAAATGTGTTGGTTAATTGGGTTAAAAAATTTTTTTTTGAATTGATCTTTTCAATTTTCGCTATTGGACAATGGGATATCCCCAACATTAGGTCTATTTCTAGAGAATGATTCAAAGGAGGGACATTCACCACTAAAAAATTGAGTAATTTCGTTGAGCACAAAAATCGTAGAAATAAATCTTTCATTTATGAATATTTTTTTGGTGTCCCTTTAGATGTGCTTTCTGTGAAAAAGCAGCATTACAATATTGACATTTGAAAGGTCTGTCACCAGTGTGTATTCTCATATGCGTCTTCAAACGAGCTATATTTCGATGACAATATCTGCATAGATAACATTCATACAGTCTTAAATTGCAATGCGTTTCGTGCTCATTCAAAACTGATTTGTCATCATATTGTCTATTGCACTTTTTACATCGATTCCCGTGAACCTTTTCCATGTGAATATCGAGAATATCTTGGTCTGCGAATTTCTTTCTGCATTTGTCACAACGAAATGGCTTTTTTTGATGCAGCGCTAAATGTCGCTTAAAGTTTGCAAAATAGCCACTTTGGAAATTGCATTGATCGCATTTGTAGATCAGTTTGTTTCCTTTGTTGCCACTGTAGCTAATCGATTTTTTTGGCGGTTGTTTGACATTTGATTTTTCATTCGATGCACCTCTCAGTGTGTTGTTGTCATCTGTAGATGCTGATTTGGTTGCACCAAATTGGATTTTGGTGTCCGTTTTGTTAAGTTCATGCAAACGTGAATCCTTTACTTCAGTCGGTTCTGGATGCATAGCAAGTGGTAATTTGGATTGAGAGTTCTTGGGTTTGATTGTTGGTTTAACGCAAGCAACTTCTTCGGTGCTCAATTTCGTTGGAAAATTTGAAGTGT
>NW_022198684.1:0-3095 GCF_009176525.2 Contarinia nasturtii
ATCAGACCATCAATACTTGCGATATTCAAAACATTTCCCTTGGTCTTTGACAAATGCGGAATGGAATATTTTGTGAGCTCAAGTGGTGCGCGTACATTGGTGTGCCAAATAAGATCAAAATCTATCAAGTCAACATTTTCAGCATTGGCTGCGACCATTATACCGGCATTGTTTATGAGGACATCCAATTGTCCGAAATGATTAACGGTCTTATCAACAATTCGTTTTGCATCTTTTGTGATATCAGCTACAATTTTCAATGGGGTGGTTGCTCCGGCATTTACGATTTCATCATAAACGGCATTCAATCGCGACATATTACGACCAACTAATGAAAGACTTGCACCCAGCTTTGCTAAATGTTTGGCAGCATCGGCACCGATCCCGGAACTAGCACCAGTTACTATAATCACTTTATTCTCAAATTTGCGATTCTCACATTTTTCTTCAGATTTAGCACCGACATAGCCAACATTAAGCTGGGAAAAAATAAAAACAATATCGTTTTATCAAAAATAAATGCTTAATAAGTCTTTAATATAATTTTAAATTCAAAAGTTGAAAAAAAAAAATTATATAGGAACGTCCCGAAAATATATTTTTGGACCCATGAAGTAAATACATCTCTTAATCTTCATATTGGTTTTGAATGAAGCGGTTAATTGAATAAGTTTCGAATACTTACCTCGCAAATGATGAATCCAGCCAATAATAATGCAAATAATTTCAACTCCATTTTTGCTGGACTTGTTTTATTTTTCAATCTTTAAAATGATAACCAAAATTAATTCATTTGGGAGAAAAAATCAGAAATTATTTATCAATAATTTAAGCCAAAAACGGTTTTTAGGTTTAAATCAATATTTTATTCGAAAAACATTATTACTGAGCGCGCATAGTGCAAAAATATATACTTACAATTCAAAAGCGTCCACAGATGTATGAATTGAATGTGTTTTATTATGTACAAAAATGTGAAGAGCATTATGAGATTCGTGAAGAAGGAAAGCTTATTTATACAGTTTTTTGGATGGAAAATTGTACTAATCCCAAAATCTAAGTAAACAATTATTATAAAACATTCTAGGAGAAATGTCATAGAAGAATTTGAAGAACGTGATTTGAATATTTGGCTAAGATAACAAGAAGACGATTTGAAGTTTTAATCAACACGTGTTTCATATCTTTTGTAAATACAAGAGTTAAGATCAATAATCTAGGGAATAAATCTGGAAATTTCATTTTGTATATCGTTTCATAAGATGATTTAGAAAAAAGAGTCTTATCTCATAAAAATTAAATTTTTTTAAGGCTGATTACAACTCCATAAATCATTCACTCGGGAGGGTCGACTGGGAAAATATCATGGATGGTCTAGACTCACACAGAGCCGCAGAAAAGTTCTATGAAATCACAGAAGAAATCATAAATAGTTTCACTCCAAAAAGCATACCAAAATCCGAAAATTTTCCTAAATGGTTCTCAAATATATTGATTAAGCTCATTCACGAGAAAGAATACTACTATAAAAGGAAAAAAACCACAAATGACCCGACTTTCTCCTATCTTTTTAAAGCTAAGAGAAAAGAGGTTAAATCTCGTAAGAAAAAGGATCTGAAAGATTATCAGTCGAACATTGAAAACCTCATAAAATCGAATCCAAAAAGTTTCTTTGCATATACAAAATCCCTTAGAAAATCAAACACACTACCTGCAATAATGCACTATCAAAATGAATTTTCTGATAATATAAAAGACACTACAAATCTATTTGCAAATTATTTTGCAAGTGTGTATACTCAAAACAATGTACAAAATGATTTTCCATGCAATAGAGATTGTTTAAATTACTATACAATTGGTTTAGATGACATAAGAGGTGTTATTAAATCTCTAGATAAAAACAAAAGTAACAGTCCAGATGGAATTCCTGCTATATTCTATATCAACACAATGGAAAATATTATAAAACCCCTTTATCTTATTTTTAATAAATCACTTCAGTCAATGGAATATCCGGACTCATTCAAAATAAGTTTCGTTTCACCTATTCATAAAGCGGGAGATGCCGACAACGTTGAAAACTATAGGCCAGTTAGTATCATTTCGGCAATAGCAAAATTATTTGATAAATTACTTTATAAATACCTTCTAAATAATACATCGCATCTTATTTCACAAAACCAACATGGTTTCACTGTGGGCAAATCAACAACAACTAATCTTCTTGAATACGTTGATTATCTATCGAATAAAATGATGAAGGGTGGGCAGGTAGATACTATATATATGGATTTGGCCAAAGCTTTCGACAAGATTGACCACAATAAGTTACTAACCAAACTTACAAATATGCCAGTGAATCCATGTTTTATCCGTCTGATGCAATCTTACTTATCGAATAGGAAACAATTCGTTTGTGTATATGGAATCAAATCCGAATGTATTATACCACACTCGTCAGTTCCTCAGGGTTCCATTATATCACCACTACTCTTTGCCCTTTTCATAAATGACCTACCCCCTCTAATTAAGTCAAATATACTACTATTCGCGGATGATGTTAAGATATTTACCAAAATAGAAAACATTTATGATGCTAGACAATTACAATGTGATATTGATTCTATTTCTGAATGGTGCAAACAAAACAATCTTCAAATTAATACTAGTAAATGTTATATTATGTCTTTTACAAGAAGAAACGAGGCCACATTTCAGCATTTCAACTACAATATCAACGGATCAACATTGAATAGAGTGTATACCATTAGGGATTTGGGAGTGCAATTTGATACTAAGTTATCGTTTAATGGTCATTTTCAAAATATTGTTAACAGATCATGTAGAATGCTTGGGTTCATATCTAGGTCTTTAAATAAATTTAAAGATATTGAAACATATAAGATCCTTTACTATCTATACGTAAGAAGTATATTAGAATACTCGTCAACAATATGGAGTCCATATTATCAAACTCACATTGATGCAATCGAAAGAGTTCAAAAAAAGTTCACAAGAATGGTTTTCAGGAAGTTTCATTTTCCCACAGAAACATATAACATGCGACTCATAAGACTAGAATTAATGTCATT
>NW_022198685.1:0-3078 GCF_009176525.2 Contarinia nasturtii
TGTGGAGACCGTTACCCAAAATTATATTTAAAACAAAATTGCCATTCTCATATCAACCAAATAAAGTCGATTTCATGATTAAATAAAAACAGGTTTATGATTTATTTTAAGTTAAAGATCTACGTTTCGAGATCTGGATGAAGCATAAACTTTTTTTACAACTATAGTATTGTTTAATATCATATTTTTTCCATAGAAGTTTTTGTGCTATTTTAAGTTTTGCAATGTGTATTTTTTGAGAAATTATGAAATATATCTCAGTAAATATAATTATTATTATTATTATTAATATTTTTCAGTTTCACAGCAAACAACAAAACAACAGCACATGTTTTTTCAAACATATAGCTTACAAAAAGATATGTATTTTACTTTTTTTGAAAACCGATGAAATGAAATATGAAAATATGTCTCGAAAATTATATATTATTCAAATATTTACGTAATACAGATTCATTTCATATATTACATTAAAAAAATTCGTTCGTTTGCTGTATTTATAATAAAAACCGATATGATTGTAAGCAGGTCAATAGAAAAAAATCAATAGCATTTGCTATTACAATCTATCTACATGTTGTAATAACACTATATAATAAAGATCTGAAACGAATGAAATTGAAATGTAAATGGCATAAATTGCGCGGCGTTTGGCTGACTCGAGTGCTTCACATAATTAAGATAAAAAGTAAAAATAGATGTATTACTATAATAATTTGACGGCGAAAATATTATAGCACGTTAAAAGGTTTTATTCCAAGTTTGAAATAAGTTTGGTGCAATTTTTTAAAAATTTTGGATAAATAATTTTGATTCACATTCTCCAAAATTTTATCACTCATTAGTTTATTAGGATACAACATGACTCGCAGTAGATTTAGACATTGTAATAATTGTTTGAAGGCAGTGGCGTAGTTATTTAAAAGCCAAAACGGAAAAATCGCGAAAAAAATCTCATCAAAGAGACAATATATGAATACCGGAACTTACAAACAACCTTCAGAAAAGAGGAAGGATTACAAGAAATTACTATAATTCAAAAATTGGATGGCTTATATCACGATATCAACCACTTGAAATTCAAAAATTTGGCAGAAAGATGGCTTTTCTTTGATGAGTTATGGGCTATTTGTTCCATAAATGAATAAATCAATTAATTGACCATTTTTGTAGACATGTCAAAAACGTAGCACATGTAAATGCGCAAACAAAAATATTGCAATTATTATTATTTTTCATTGGGCTAGCCATTTCATTTTAAATTTTTCTGTTTTTGAGGTTTTCGTGAATTTAAAATGACTTCTAAATCCAAAAATTGATATGTTGTATAATCAATGTGTTTTTCATTACAAAGAGATGAATATTCCGCTGAAAATTTTATTACGAAACTTAATTTCTACGAGGAAGTAAATCTTAAAATTAATGTGATTTGATTCGCTAGTGGAGAGTAGTTTTTTTAAATAATATTTTAATTAGAATCGGATTCACAAAGATTTAAAACATGTCAATATTAATGATAAAACTAGAGAAAATGTCGTTATTTGGTTTCCCTCTTCATTTCATATACGTTAATGATTACTTGAACGAGACAGTAAAAGATTGTCAGAAAAAAACAACTGCAACATTTTTTTTTCATAATTCACACGCATACTTTTCGAATGGGATGTTTGCTTTTCGTAATTACACATACATTTGTGAAATTTGTGTTTAAACTTTAAACTATGCACTTATTATTTCGTCACAGTTTCATAAAAACCTTTTTTGTCAATAATTCAGAACAAAAGCTCAGAAAGAATTTATGTGTTTTTATTGATTTAATTCATATTACTCATTGATTCCTCAACAATATATTCATTTAAATAGGCTATATTATACTAGAGCAATATGTTCATAAAACTTTTTTCTTGTTCTTTTTTCCTTTTTACGATATTTCCCTTTTGGGATTTACTAATTTTGGTTTCCTTGATTTAAAAACACCATTGAGTATGACTTCTTTCCTATCTCTTCATTTTTTTTTTATTTGTATTTCTCTCGTGAAGCGAGATACGAAATGATGTCTGATAAACCGATAGAAACCGATCGCATGAGAACACACAATAGCCCACGACTGTTAAACATCAACTAAAAATTGCATCAAAACTGTTACTCAGAATTGGCATTGATGTCTGTATTGCCGCTCAATAATCGTTCCGTATGGCGAGAGTCGTAGTTCCAATGACTTTTCCGCTACGAATTCATACGGCGCACACTCTCTCAATCAGTTGTGTCGTCTCTTTCTATCCTTTGCGAATAATTTAGTATTTGTTCGAGCTTACCATCTGTTTTCTTTCGACATTTTGTCTACAATGCTAAGCTCGCTCTTGCGTCACCTGAAATCGTATTTGACTATGACGTAAACTTTTATTGAATTTGCTTTGTGGTAAACGAAAGAACATATCTCTCTCTATACTGTGTCACGTGATTGCGTAGGAGAATCAATATATTTTCTTCGAAAATAGGAGAGTAACGAAAAGCATATTAGAGTAACAGAAAGCTCAACAAATCACTCACGTGTATTTGTTTTCAATAACAAAAAAAAGCAAATAGGGTGAACTGTACCAAAGAAATGTACGTTGACTACTAAATCAATTTTGTAATATATCGAATTGTCGGTCAAACTTTTGATATATCAAAATAGATTGATATGCTATGGCGATATAATTGGCCGGCGCCTATTCTCGGCTGATATGCAGATGTAAACAGTTTGCATCGAATTCTGATCCAAGGAATTTGTTTTTTTTTTACTAAGTGCAAGGGTATTTTTTAGAATACATCAAAGCGGACGGCATTTCGCGCGAGTGACGAAACCACATTAGTGTTTTTTAGGCGACGCAATATTAACATTTTGTATGTATATGAACGAACGCGTCACCGAAATTTTATATCAGAACATTTCCAGATTTACAGTATTGCGTCACAATGGGATTTTTTTTAGTATTTCGATGACGAAATTCTAACGCTAATTCTAAGTGTGTTGAGATCCGATTTTATCGTAAAATAAATGTGAAAATAAGGGGGGGCCAAGCTCCCAATTGGGGG
>NW_022198685.1:3088-7686 GCF_009176525.2 Contarinia nasturtii
ATTGATGAAATAAGATCAATTAGAGCGTAAAAATGTAAAAAAATAACCAAAATTGTTATTTCTAAAAATCACATTTTTTGCGATATTTTTTGAAAAAGTTCCCTTCAAACTCGTTGAAGTCACCATCATGTATGACGTATAACCCCATCAAAAAATGTTTGTTTTTTGAATCAGCTCATGCTTATACAACTACTCTGGGCTGTAGGCTTTGATACTTACATTTTTTCGAAAAAGTCATCCAACCCAACCGGCATACTGTGAACAGCGACAACTGTTGGATGATAGCATAACTATTTTCGTAATCGCTGTAACATAAGATGTATTTGATATGGATAACTTTCTGGGTTTTTTTTGGTCACTTTTCGGAATTTGTTGAGCATATAGTTTTTCTGCGTCTATTAGACGTCAGAAACAACATACCGGTGTCATTTTTGGTTTTCGTCTTACAAGTAGATGATTATATCGGCACCCCCTATCCAGCCTGGCAAATTTTTGCGATTGCCTTGAAACATACATGGGCAAGGGGGGGGGGGGGAGGGTGGGTAAAACTTTACTCAATTTCAGTTTGGGTATTGAATATATGATTGTAGCAAAGAGATTGACATTTCTAGGGTAATTTTGGGGCGCTCTTTCGATTTGCATTTTTTCATCCGACCCCCTTCCCCCTTTTTGGGGGGCTATATTTATTTTTTTGCCCCCAAAATATATATAGACTTCCATTTCAGTGTCAAGATGTAAAACACCACATGAAACTTCACCTCTACCTAGGGTACTTTTTAGTCCTCTATCGATTGGCACCATTGGTTTTGACCCCCTCTCGTACCCCTCCCCCCTAGGGGGTGCTCCGGTTTGACTCTTCGGACCCATATTTAAGGTCTTTGGAGTGGAAAAACACCCATGACCCTTCACCCATACCCGGGGTATTTTTCAGTGCTCTATCGATTGGCATCATTGGTTTTGACCCTCCGACCGACCCCTCCTCATTTTGTGGGGCTACCTATTTTTCCTACCTCCCAAATATTTATAGACTCCCATTTGAGGGAAAAGGGTATGAAAAACACCCCCTCAATACCCCCCCAAACTTAAGGTATTTTTTGATGCCCGATCGATTGGCATCATTAGTTTTGACCCTCCAACACCCCCTTACCCCCCTTTTGGTTCAATTTATTTTTTCTTCTATAAAAACAACATACGTTTGTACGTCAAAAGAAAAAACACAAAAATGTGAATATTTAATGAATCTGTGGATCTTTACGAATCTGTGAATCTGTGCAAATCATTGGAATCATAGCAATTTAAATCAAAAATTTGAATCGAATGTGAATCTTTGTAAAATTTTGTAATCATACTAATCGTACAAATCCGACACAAAAGGTGAATGGATTCGCGGGTGTCTCCCCCTAGCATTTTATAGCTTAGACTTGGGCCCAAAAATCGGTGAAATTTTCAATTGACCAAGAAAGGCTAGTTTTCGAGCTAATGACCATTATGTGTCCGGTCAACCGGTAACTTTTTGGTTTTTGACTAATTTGGCCACCCCAAATTGAAATTTCTGGACCGAAAATGACTTCATTCGATAGCTCACTTCAATACCTTTCCAATAATATGCATATGTCCGGAGGGTGTCAAGTCATGGCGCTTCGGTGACTTTTAGAGGCCGGCCATGGTCTTAGTTTTTTATGTTCTTTAATCCCAGGAAGTTTCAAAGAGGTACGCGAAAGAAGTGCACAGACACACAGACAGACATTTTTATATTTCATAGGAATTCATATGAAATTTTTAAAATAATAAATTTTTCGAATGGATTAACCGATTTCGACGTTTGAGGTATTTTTGAAAATGTATTGAGCTCTAGAATTCGAATATCGATGTTTTAGGGGTCAATGACCTCATTTAGTGCCATCTATGGTCATGAAACTGAATTTTGAACCTTTTCTTGAAAGGACCATATTTTGAAGACAGGTGGACCGACTTTCAAACTTTTATATTTTTTCTTGATCTATAGCTCAAGGGCTTTCCAACCATAAATCAACCGGGGCCAACGGCCTTCTAGGTCTGTATTTCGTATATTACGTGTATATGTATATAGCGAGTTCGACTTTTCAACACACTAATGTGGTTTCGTCACTCGCGCGAACTGCCGTCCGCTGTGATTTGTATAATTCGTTGGTTAATCGCTATCGCTATGTGATTCAACACGGAGGAAACATATATCACAACACGCACGAAACGTAAAATGCTTTGCACAAAACAGAGAGAAAAAATACATATTCTTAGGATGTTTGTCACTGTGACAAAAAGAGACAAAAAATAAAGCGTACGATCGGAAAAGTACAATCTTCATTTAATTTAGTTTGTTGTTTCGTCAACGCATTTCTGCATTCTTTCACATGCATAGGTCGAATGGATCGTTGAATCTGTGAAGCACTCAAGAGTAAAGAGTACCGCTCAATTTGTTGTCATATAGATTACTCTGCGCGATTGTTTACAAAAACTAGCCAATGAGAGTTAAGTAAACAAAAGCCAAATATTCATTCACATTACAAATATGGTTTTTTATAGTAGTAAGATATTTTTGCAAACGATGATACATTTCCTATACAAAAATCTTCATCTTTTGCCATTTTGAACATATTAACGGTAACCAAAATACTATCAAAACTATTGATATAAGTAAAAAACACTTCTTTCGAAGTTCCCAGTGTGACGCAATACTATAAATCTGAAAATGTTCTGATATAAATTTTCAGTGACGCGTTCACTCAATATATACAAAATGTGATTATTGCGTCGCACCTTTCGCCGCAAAAAAATGAAAACGTACACTCTTTGTAAAAATAACTAAACCGTTCTCGCATTTATTTAAAATTGTATATACTTGCAGTGGCTTAGTATTTTTATGGACAATGGACATATTACAAAAAATAAAAATTGAAAATAATTGCTTTAGAGTAAAAAACAGCAGATTTTTCGTTCAAAGTGAAACATAACTTTTAGACATGTAAATCATTTTGTGTTTGCATTTGAGAGGCGAAGCAATAATAACATTTTGTACATATTTGAGTGAATGCGTCACTGAAAGTTTATATCAGAACACACTGGGAACTTCGGAAGAAGTGTTTTTTACTTATTGGTTAAAATAACCTACAGATAATCAACAACATTTATATTAGATAATTTTATAGAACTGGTATGCATTGGAAAATCGAAATCAAATATATTTATATTGTTATTTGATCATATGTTGTCTATTTCGATTAGTTGAATTTATAATTAGTTTAAAAAAACATATAAAATATCTAATAACATGAAACTAATCTCAGATCAAATGTTTGAAGAAAATATTTATCTTATGTATATAGTTTAAAAACTATATTAATTTTTTAAATGTTAAAAAAAAATCAACAACAATAAAAAAATGATATAAACATACCTGTCGAAAAGGTCTCATTGCTCCGTTGATCCGCAGCGAGTCAGCTGCAATGCCAGCAATGCCAGCAATTCCTTCGCTGGGCTCGCGTAACTGTCGCAATGATGGTGTGGTATGACTACAGGCATGTTGACAACAAATCACATTGCTAGCTTCTGGCTGTGAACTTTGTCGAATAATTCGTGATCCCGAATTCGGTGATGAGGTTATCAGAACTGGCGGTATGTGCTGTTGAACATGAAGTGAGTGAGGCGATAAATGCCCTTGTGCTTGACTACGAACGCTTTCTTTTGATACCTGAATCAAAATGCCAATTGAAATTTTAGAAATGTGCGTGAGCAAAGCGATCAAACATTTCAGTATTATTTGAATTACGCCAACTTAATCTTTCAAATAAAAGTGAAATGATTGCGTGATATTGCCAATGGGACAAAGCGATTTCTTTTCTTACGGATCGAGCTAAATAAAGTGAGGAAACGGGAGTTGTCGAAGCGCGTCTTTCGCATGTCCTGCACGTGCGGCATCGAGTCTGTGGATTCAGCTGGTAGCCGCTTACGGAATCACGATGGCCGTTACGGTAGGATTGTGATACTGATATAGCAGGTGCTTCTAAATTATATTGTGCATCTAAATCCGGTACGGAAGAAGCATTTACACTTAATGACATTTGATATGGTCTAATTGCTATCGATGAGAGGGCTTGTTGATTTGATTTCTGTGAGCTTTGATCATCTTCACCAGGTTGTTTTTCCTCTGAACATCCCATTTGTGATGTATTCGGACTGATCAGATATGATGATGTGCATTCTTGTCGCATCAAAACTGGTTTCGTTGTTCCACTTGTTGAAGCAGGCCCATTCACAGTTGATGAAACTTTGAAAATATTACCGCGAGACTGAGACGAAGCATGTTTATTTTTCGATGATACCAGCAACGACGCTGTTTCATCTGAACTACCATAGCCTGATACAACGGCATCATCGTTTTGAACAGACATTTTTTTTATATCATTCTGCAACAAAAAAAGAACACAACAGAATGCAAATATCAATATAATCTTTGATAAATATTTGTAGTCATTTGTATGATTCAGCGATGTGAACCGGTTTGACATTTCTTAATAATAATAATAATAATAATAATAATAACTGCACCGAACAGCGTTCCT
>NW_022198686.1:0-6944 GCF_009176525.2 Contarinia nasturtii
CGTTCTACACACTAAAAAAGTTACCTGTGCCTCCCCTGAACATTGTATAAGCCCTTCATTCTTCAAAATCGGTTCGGTCAATGGCCATAAATTTTCATTGGTATCAAAACTTTGTGTTCCTGAAGACAATGATCGTTCAATTGCTTTGGCACCCGTTCGAAATTCATATCTAATTTTCTTAGCTGTTGGAATTGTATTTAAACAAAATCGATAAAACAATGCAATGGCCAATCGTTTTCGATACTCTGGAGATGGATCTGGTAACACATCATCTGGATTCAACTCTTCTTGTAAACACGCAATCGCTTTTTGAATATTTTCATTCGTATATAAATCATCGACATCGGTTAAAAGTTGTTCGGTTTGTTCGGCATGAATGAATTTTGGATTGATTCCACCATAACAGATATGACATGATTTTACCGACTTTTTTACACCAACAGTTTCAAACTCAAATAAAAATGCTGCATTTACCATTGCATGCGCATTTTGAGCACGGGGCCTGAATAATAACAAAAGAAACGTTTTTTTTTTTACTTACAGAAAAATTCTTTCGACATTTTCTCAATTCTTTCAAGTTGAACTGTCGGATTTTTACAAGCAAACTCACATGATTTTATACGATCGAAATGTAAACTGATTGCTGGGTAGCTTTGGAAGTGAAATATTCAAAATGACCTTTTGTCGCATGTCCAATGACAAGTAACGCTTCGGTGAATATGACTCCATCGATCCATCGACTGAAATGATGTTCAATTCAGCACCAATCGCTTCCAATAGTAGAAAAATATCGGATGGAAATTCGTTGTGTTCGTGCTTTAGACTTAAATTACCCGCTATTGTTCCAGTCTACAAAGCATAGAATATCAATAAGTTCAAGTTGGAACAAAGTCATGTAGAAAAACCGAAAAAAAACTGTTTACATTTCTCACTGGAACTGTTGCGATCAAATCAATGTGTTGTGCCATTTCTTTGCCGTAAGCAAAGTCTGGTTTGTCTGCTGCAACACTTTCCAAAATATCCATAAATTCGTTCAGCGAAACATTTGCACCGACCGTTAATTTACTTCGGCGACTTGATACTTTGTGCAATTCAGCAACCGCATTTACATCAATAAAATGCTTTATGGTATTTGACCGTCGATACACACCTGAAAAAATAAATGTTTAGTCATTTGACGTTCACTTTACTGCGCAATTTTGTTTGTAATTTACCATGCGCTGTATTTCCGGCCACTAAAATGTATTCGTCTTTTATGGTTCGCAGTGTGTCAAGTAATTGTTGCAATGATGTAATGCGATACCATACGCGACTGTCGCAAAACGTCAAGTGCAGCATATTACAAACTTCACCGAGCGATGTTGTTCCGCAACTGATTGATGTGTGACGATAATGTGTTGATTTTTTCGGGCGACAACATGACACCGTGGCAACGTCTTCAATGTCATTGACGGGCGAATCGATTGTTAGTGATTTGAACGCGTCTAAAATTGGTCGATATCCAGTACATCGGCACATATTTCCACCAAATGAATTTTCCACCTGTTTTACCGTCACTTTACCACCGTTTTGCTCAAGTAAACTATACATATTCATAATCATTGCGGGCGAACAATAACCACATTGACTGCCATTGTATTCGTAAAGTGTGTGCTGGATCGGATGGTAACCATACTCACGGCCACCAAGACCTTCAAGACACAAGAATGTCAGAAACAAAGCACTGAGAGTGAGAAATTGTCCACTTTACCTTCGATTGTCGTCACATTCAGTCCATGGCATGAGTATACTAACCAAAGACACTTTTGAAAATAATGAAAAAAATAGTTAGGGAAGAATATGTTAATAATCGATTGGTTTCGGTTTGAAGAAAGACACAAAAGTGAGCTTTGGGCCCATTTCAAAATCCAAAACTTTGAAAAATACCAAAATCTTGTTTAAAAACACTGAAACCTCCGATTTGAAGTGAAAAAACCTCGTTTGAAAATCACAAAAAACACATTTCCACAGAAAACTCACTGAATTCACTGCAATTGATCGCAATTCATTCGAAGCAGTTTTTAATCCAGTAATATTGACGCAACAAACGCCGCAACCACCCTCCAGACACATAAATTTCGTTCCCGTCAACCTGGCATAACTTCTTATGAATGTATTCAGCGTTGTATCGACCGGAACTGTTGATGGATTCACTTTTTTTTTAATCAAAAATATAAAAATTATTTTCGATTTAAATTGACATTTGAATAAAAATTGGTTTTATGCACGAAAAATACAAGAATGACACCTGTAAATGGTCGATTGTTGATTGAAAATTTGACTTCCATTCTTTTTTATTGTATTACTTTCACTGCGGTGCACCTAATACTGGAAATTAATTTGTTGATTGAATCGCTGTAGCTTAGAGACTGAATGGAGTTTCATAAATCATCGATTTGAACAAAAAGCGATGGTAAAGCGGTCAGAACTGTGCGGTAGAAGGGAGACTATGCAATAATAAATTATTTCTGTTAAAATCAAATCAAAGAATTGGCATTAGAAAATAAAAATGCGATTTCATCGGACAATTAACCCAGAACCATATGGTCAGGGTCCATTTAATAACATTGTAGTGTGAAACGAAGCACAGTGGGTCTCACATTTTTTCTATTCGAAGCAATGAAATAGAAATAATGAAGAATTCATATTGCCCATAACGAACAAGTGAACGTATTGTAAATGGAATGTGCACGAAGCGAAATAGCGTATATATGAAACATGCAACAAAGAATAGATATACAATGCAAGCATGCAAGCCATTGAACACATATGTGAACATGTCTATTGCATAAGCAGTAGAATTTAACGAATTTGTGGATGATGTAGAAACCTGTTTTTTATAAATTCCATATTTGAGACGAAAATAATTATTTAGTGTCGGTCAGACTCACTGGAATTCGCTAAAATCGATTAACGACTTACGCGGAATAAAGTTGTTCTCTTTAATCACTTATTTCTTTACGTATCTAGTTCATTCATATCATATAGATCCAAACACTTTTCAACTGCAATAGTTATTCATATACCGGGTTTAAATAAACTCAAAAAAGTCTTGCTTTATTTGTTTGTTCCCATTTTTCGTCTATAGAAGTAACCGAAAATTTTGCGAACGCCGGAGTTTTATACAGATCATATGGTTCCAGCCGATCAACCTGATGTATTACTTTTGATATTCATGACGGATTTTTTCATTTCATTACCATTGAATTGCTTATCAGCATATGAAATGGAAAATGCTTAACCTGAAGTGGCACTTGAACTTATCGATCGTTTTATCTGCAATGAATATGTTTCGCGCTGTTTTTTCAAGCTTGATATAAGCATATATTTTACTTTTCCGCACACACCTAGTGTGTTTTCTGGGTGCTTTAGGAGCCAGGGAACACAAATCTAGCGTTTTTTCGATGTCCGGATGTATGTGCGTGGTACCCTGTACCCTGTATGCAAAAATTGGTTAACACGATAACTTTCAAACAAGAAAAGTAATTCAAAATTTGGCTTCACAGGATGATTGGGGGTGCCGAGGAATAGAAATCATTAGATTTTGAGCCACTTTGGTTGACAGAGTGAAGTGTCATGTCTGGTGTGATGCCCATGGCCATCCATGGGACAAATTCAATTTTTCATATTTTGAATTATTTATACGTCAATAGTCTATTAATACAGGTTTTACTGTATATTAATTGGCCAAAAAACCTTATTGCTCTCAGAAATTACCAGTACATGTTCAATATCTCTCGGGAAATAAATATTCGTTCGGTAAGCTAGACTTACGGATGTAGGTTCCTTTTTATTAGAAGTAGTATTGTTAAATTGGACAATTTGTTATTTAAAATTCGGTAAAATAGACTAAGAAAAATTGTGTTATGAATAGTAATATACAATGGACACTGGCGGCGTGTATTCGATCGGGTAGTGTTTCATTGCAAATGATATTATAAATAATTGTGATAAAATCAGTCTGTGATCAGACGGTGAATAAATAAATATAAAATGATCGATTAAATTTGATCGATTTATCGGCAACGTATTGGTTTTCCGAAGAAAAAGCAGTGACCGGTTCGCACATATTTCTATGCTTGCCTAAATACGCTAGGTAGCATAGATATGCCAAGCATAGCCGCAAACGCAACCGACGCATCGCCGTTCACTCTATATGAACAATACACATGTTCGTTTATGCAGACGACCGTGCGCATACAATATAGCTCGAATCGAATGGCGACGGGTGCGTTGCGGCTTGCGTCTCCGCTATGCTTAGCATAGCTATCAGGCATAAAAATATGCGCGAACCGGTCACTGGTTATACTATGTAAAAAAAATTATGTAACGTTCTTCAGATTCCGTTTTTGTATTGCCGCTTTTATTCCAATGGACACAAATTGATATCAGTCCTTTTTATGCCGAATCTATCCACACAGCGTCACTCTCTTTCAACCTCGCAAAGAGAGGTTTTTTATTCTGATACTAATTGACAGTTTTAATTGCTAATAATTAAATGCGAAAAATTCACCACAATTACCATACGCATTCAAATTGGAAACTGTATATAAAGGGGAAACCAAAGCAGTTCGAACATCAGTGATCGAAGTGAAATCGAAAGAAAAATTTTCAAAATGAAATTTATTGCATTTTCGCTATTTGTGTTTGTAACACTGTTACAGTTGGGTCAGCTAAATGCCCGTGAAGTGCTCCGTAACGACGAAGTAAATATTATTTCCACTTGAAATATTGTTATTGATAATTTTCCGAGACGAAAAATAAAAAAAAAACATGTTTTTTGAAATTTTCATTTAGTGGCCTACACCAGAGCTTCTGAAGTTTTTAGCACCAATTCGCAAGAAATGCCAAGCTCAAATTGGTATCAGTGATGGTAAGAACAGTTTATGTCACGATTTCTCTTGAAACACAGATATTTATAATAAATTCAAATGTGCATTTTTAGAGGCTATCAAAGAATATGATGTCGGCGATAGTCTAGATGCCAAACAATCAGTTAAATGTTATATGGCGTGTATATTCCGGGAATCGTAAGTAGTGTATGTTCGTTTTTTTAAATAAGAAATATTAATTCTGAGGTTTTCTTTCAGCAACGCGATTGCTCCGAATGGCGATGTGAATATGTCAACATTCGAACCGCTCCTTTCTAATATGAGTGACGAACTCAAAACGGCTCTTGGTAAACTATTTGTCGCTTGCCCGGGTAATATGACTGCAGAAGACGATTGCGAAAGAATATATCTTCATAGTAGATGTATGAAGGAAGCGGACCCAAAGGTACTTCGTTTTTTTTTTTGTTGCTAAAAACAACCAAACGTATCAACTTTTGATGAAAACAAAACCGAGTTTCACTCATCAGAGCTACTGTTGTCCGAAAATTCAGAAAAGTTGAGTGTTCAATGAGGATGCGACACCTTTGCTTTATTAATTTTATAAAAGACTTAAGGAGAACTTCAAAGTTCTTGGTGACTTTTATTCGTGTACTTTGACAAGAGTTCTCTTTTCTCTCAACAAAAATCAATGAGTAAAACTTTTGCTATAACACCGAATCTTTGATTTACACTTGCATTCGACGCACACTCAGCTACCTGAATTTCCAGTTGATGGCCAGCATCGGCGTTGATATGAAACAAAGTTTAAAATGGTGTAAGCCTATTTTAGAGAATGTAAAATAAATTATCATTCTCTCTTACAGATCTACTTTTTGATTTGAGTAGCTCTCAATCTCTGAATACAGTAATTTCTCCCTGGCTGTGACTTGAAATTAAAGACGTTGATTGCAACAAATAAAAAAAAAACTTTTTTCACTAATAATATTTGCACAAAAAAAAATTATTAACGTTTATAATAAAATAAATCAAAACAAAATTTTCAATATTTCGTTTTATTTCAAATGAATTGTAAAATTACAAGAAAATTTATTTATACGATAAATCGCTTATAATCTAAGTCGAAATGAATATTTATATATCTATGGGTGAGATCTAAAAGAACGTATGTTTTTTTTTTTCGCTTTAAATTTTATAAAAGGAATGTATGTGTTTTGCCAATTCTGTCTTACTAAAAGGAAAGTATGTTTTGCACCAAAAAAATTTTGTAACAGGAAAGTATGTTTTCCGGCTTAATCAGTTGCTGATAAAGGAACGCATGTTTCGCACCAAATAAATTTTGCAAAAGGAAAGTAAGTGATTCTGAATCAGTTGTTAAAAAAGGGATGCATGTTTAACGATGATTTTTCTGGAACTTGGCTTCGATGGATCCTCAGGATCATCAGAACGCTCCCAGTTCTGGAAGTGGGTTTTGGTGGATCCTCAGGATGGACCAGACTATGGTTTGACAATGCCCTGGCCCATCCTGAGGGTCCACTTCCAGAACTGGGAGCGGTTCTGATGATCCTGAGGATTCACCAAAGCCCACTTCCAGAACCAAGACACTTACGTTCTTTTATCCAAACCAACAAAACTGAAACATGCATCCCTTTTCCAACAACTGATTCAGCTGAAATACATACTCTCTTTTTTCAAAATTTATCTGGTGCGAAACATGCATTCCTTTTCCAATAACTGATTCAGCCGTAATACATACTCTCTTTTTTCAAAATTTACTTGGCGCAAAACATACATTCCTTTATTGCGACAAAGTCGAACACACTTGCGTTCTTTTAGATCTCACCAATAGATTTAATATCGTCATAAAAACATACCAAGCATTCTACTGGCCAAACTGTATGGTAGCACACACACGCACAGCATATGTTACATTGTACACGAATGAGTTACTAATTTCAGGATTGACTCTTTATATTGTTTATAGACGGAACAAACAAAAATGTAATGTTTTTTGATTCATTTTAACGTTGAAAAATGTAATGTTTTGGCCCAGTTTAGTGGTAATTTTTGAAAGAA
>NW_022198687.1:0-2717 GCF_009176525.2 Contarinia nasturtii
ATTCATCGGTTGTGCACCATCTACTCTATAATAAATATTATGTAAGTGTGTTTCTCGCTCTCTCTCTTTCTCTTTCTCTCTCTGTCATGTGCGACGGTATGGGTGTACAAGTTACGTGCTGCGATTGCCTTACATATCTTTGAAATATTCGACAACTTGAAAATGCTACGAAACTTTATTTAATATCGTATTTTATCAAGCGATACTCTCACTGGCACAGTACACCCACCCATCGAAGGCGAACTTTATTTTTACGATTCGATTTTATCATCGCAGAAACCAACTGCAAAAATTCTTAAAATGAATAAGTGGTGAAACAAAACAAAACGAGTAAAAGACAAAAAATACAATAATAAATCACACGATGATTATGATATGCAGTGCGAGTAAACCGAATTTTATTTTCACCTTTATTGAATCCCAATGCATTCGATGCGCTCTATATATTTTGTTTGGTGATAAATAACAGGTTGAATCAAGTGTGAACAAGGGAAAAAAAAAACAGAATGTATTCCGAATGAGAATGATTAGTTGCCGTCATGGGATTCGAAACTAAGTAAAGAAGAAAAGAAAAACACACAGAAATCATAAAATAAAATTATAAAAAATGGTCTCTATCGGAACATTAAAATGAATTAGCTTATGAGTGATAAATAATAAAGCATCCATAAAATTCTCGAAAGTGAGAAGTAAATGCGAGCAGAGGACAACATAAAATTCAAATGTATTTTATTTTCTGAGAACTTGAAAATTGTATATTTTTAAACCCTTTTCTTTCCTGATGGAATGATGGACATTTTCAGTTATTCATAAAATATTCACTGATTTGATAATTTTGATATTTTTTTGCTCATTTGAAACATTTTTGCAAGATGTGACTATTCAGAATTTTGAATTTGAGGGGGAAAAAATATGTTTGCCTTGTATGTTGTTTATCAGTTGCATCATCGACGAAACGATGGTGAAATAGCATCGAATCAAACAGTTAAAAGAAAGCAGGAAACGTGATATTGTGAGATTTAATTCAAAATGGCAAAAGAGTTCACAATTCAAACGACACGCATCGTATACTAAATTTGCAATGGTATGCATACGAATCCGTCATATAAAATATTCAAAACATGTTTCAATAAAAAAAAAATCGAAACCAATCAACAGCATTGGGGGATTTCGTATGATGATTACTTTGATAGCTGAATTGAAAGTTTTGAATTTAGGGAACAGGAAACGCGATGAAAATTGCATGTGAGGGAATAAGATGGAAACGCATTCTTTTCAGTTAAATCAAAATTATAATAGAAAGAAGAAGTTCAGATCAAAAATTGCTACCATTAATTCACCATAGAACATTCCGAGTACGTTTCTATTTGGAATGCGAATTTGTTATTCAACAATGTTCATGTATAGGTAAATAGCAGTGACATGTGTAATACATGTTGAATGTTTTCTTTGCTTTTTTTTTCTTTCGTGCGATCGTTTTGAAATAAAATCATTAAATAGCTTCCTTGGAACTATTCTATTGCAACTTTCATCATTGCTGTTATTCAACCATTCAGCTACATTTCTTGAAATCCTAAAAAAACTACACACTCGCAAACATTATATTTTCATCCAACTGAGTTAGCTCAGACAGCTAGCATTAAGCACTGAAATAGAGTGAAAACAATAGAAGTGATTGTTATAGTCATAAAAACAGTCCCATTGCTACAATCACCATAACAATTCAGTCCATTTCAGCACCTGACGTCAGCTCGCGTCAGCTGCCAGAGCTGATTCAACTGGCTGAACTGCACGGTTTTGTTGCAATTTTCTTGAAATTTCAATTTCTTCCGCTGAAAAATAATTTATTTCAGTGGAAAATTCAATTCAAATGACAACCATAGAATTTACAAAGTGAACTCTGGAGATTTCGTCGTACTCTATGTCACTTACTGTGCTCAACGACGTTTAATTTTGGATTTTACGTTGCAGCAGAACTGATGTGCATGCCAAAAGTGGAATGAAAGTACTCAGCTATTTCGGTCTTTGGGAGATGCTATTTCTACTGAACTCACCATAAAAATATATAATTATAAGAGAGTTAGTATTTAAGAGTTGGTTATACGTGATTTCATTGGAAAAATAGCCATATTTGAATGAGCGATTCTGATAAATTTTTACACTACACCAATAGATTTGGGAATGTAAAGAATTATTTCAATAAATTCAATTTTATTTTGTTCTGTTTGACACTGAAATATGATAGTCTAAAAGTGTAGAGAGATTGTAACTCAATTTTTATGCAAAAACCAATTCTAGAAAAGCATTCAATCCATTTTGGTCGCATTATATGGAAATGTGTGAGTATTTTTTAGAGAAAATTAGCCACATTTCATCGAAGCCTGATCATGCCCGTAGCTAACAACACCTCTAATGCGTATTCCGAGTACTAATTGACGTTTGTTATGTTTGGCAAAATCATAATGAATCGATTAAACTGCGTTAAACTGTTAAAATAAAACAGTAGAAATAAATAGATTTTAATTTTTTACATTTTTTAAAATAAAAAATCTTTTGTTTTTTAATTTTGTGAGATTTTCTGTCCACAATATTCAAAAATATTAAATTAATAAAAATGAATTGGTTGACATAACCTCACTTTTGTGTCACAATCGTGATAAACTGATTAAATAATTATTAAAACAGTGAAAATAAAAATATTTTAATTTTTTACATTT
>NW_022198688.1:0-3160 GCF_009176525.2 Contarinia nasturtii
AATGGTTTATGGCCAAGCTAAAAAGGGATATTTTCCTTTTACTTACTACGGAGTCCTTGAGCCAGGACACTTTAATTCCATAATTGACCAGAAGAGTGCATTACTGTGCTGAATGATTGTTGTTCGTAGTTTTTTTCTTCATTAACATAAGAAATGGCCATGTATCAAGTTCATCTTTAAACCTAAAAGTGTTTTAACCTCGAACAAAACCTTTGACATCTCTTTAATGATGGCCAAAATGGATGTCTTTAGCATTTGCACACGGTGGCGATTCATTTAAGAGATAAATTACGTTTTTAAAGCATGATTTCTATTAAGTGTTTCCGTGGTATACGAAAAGTGGTCATTCCCATTTTAAAACCGCTATTACGCACGTATAATAATTTTATATGCTTTAATAGCATAATTTTCGATGATAATTGCCATTGTTTTCAATTGGCTCATTAAGTTACATTATTATGAGATTCGCATGTAAATCAAACGTCTTCAATATTGACAAATCGCTATTTGAAGAGAAGGGACAATGACGAAAAGTCTTTAATAAAATATATTTAAAATGATACGCAGTACGCATTCGTTTTTATTATGGTTTTTTTCAAATATACTATAATTACATCAACAGAATGGACACATGTACGAAAAATTAATATATGATAACGCAATCGTCGGGTAATTTTCTTGACCTGAGATGTATTTTTGTTTTTTCTTTTTTTTTCGTCTTCTGTTTATTTCGTCAGAATAGAAAAAAAAGATCGCGGCGCAATTAATTAGAATTAGTCGGTGATTTCATTTAATACAATTGAATTTAGCGTTTTTTCGGTGGGTGAATTCGATAACAATGCAGATAATGTGGCATGTGACGAACTTAATGAGCTTCGTGCAATGACAGGTGAACTGACACCACCTTCATCTGATGTGATGTATGCGCTGGTAATTGTTGCTGTTTTTGATCCATTTCCGCTTGTGTCAACTAGCAAAACGGTTGTTGGCTGTGAATTTGCACGTTGTATGGACGAAATCACTGACGATAGTGACTGATTTTGTAATTGTGGTTTCTAAAATAGAAAAATAATCATATTACAATTGAAGAAGTCTTCTGAGTTGCTGTGCACGAATAAAAAAAGAAAAGAAAAATAATCGGTTTTACCAAAATCGGTTTGACGGATTGAATGGTTTTGATGGCCGTTGGTTTCGATGCCGCCGATAGCAGTGCTGATAATGAAACTTTCGGATGAATTGTGTTTGCAATGAGAGTTTTACTCTTTTCACCTTGTTCGTTGATAAATTTTCTCATTTTTTGTAGTATAAATGTGGGTATTTTAAATGCAAATAATTCGATTGGTTTTGGATACGGTTGATTTTTTAAAATATCCGAATGTGCAATTCGATTCACCTCTTCAATGGTAAGTAGTAAAATGTGTGCGTTACGATTGATTGGCGAAAGAATTCTTTGTTGAATGAACCAATCTTTGTCTTGGTGATCGATGATGTAATGAATCAATTCGGGATATTTGTTTATTAAACGTTCATTTGGCGCATAATCAAATGCTGCGTGTGCTTTAAAGTCAAATGTAAACAATGTGTCTGTCGTTAAAGTTACACTTAAAATGATTTGACCCGGTCGGCTAATGCATTTATTTTGAAATGTTATTGGCGATCGTTTATGTAGTGGACTGTGGTCTGTGCTTAAACTTCGTTGTAATGTTACGTTGGTATCTTTTCGTTTAATTGGCGCCTATAAATAAATTCAATAAAAAAAACCCATCAGCAATTACACATATAGTAGGCACAACAGGCGAAAACAAATGAAAATGAGAGAAAAAAAAATGAAGAAAAAGAAAGAGCGCTTACGTTTGTGTAAGACAAAAACACTTGTTCAAGAGTGTTAGTTTCCAATGTCTTTGGCACAGCAGTCATTTCAAGCATTGAATTTGGTGGCTCAAGAGTGGTTATTCCATTTGAAGTTTTATAACCTTGCTTTGCATGTTCAAGTAAATCACAGCTCATCTTTTTCAACTGTAACAAATGAAAATTCATGCAAACCGTGCTCTTTTTCACAGCTCAATTTCAAATCAAATGCAATTATATTTGGTTGAACTCACGTATTGGTCTGTAATTCCGGCATTTTCAAGATTCTCTTTTACGTTCTTCAAAGCTGGTTCAAAGTATGTCTGAAATGGAATATATTTTGTAACATTCATACATGTATATGTTAACTTGATGCAGATTTAACTTGCCCCGATGTATCTCTGTACAATGACTTCAATTTCAGCATTAAACAAATGCTGAATATTTTGTCGCATCAATTCCATCGATTGTTGTGCTGTCTCAAATTCCGATTGATGCATTGAATTACGTCCATTGTATCGACGACGAAGCTCTTTCAGTACAACTTCACTCGTTTCTTTGTTTGGCAATTTCTAAAGAAATGAAAATTATTCAAATACCATTCGAACGAAATGTTTATCGAAATTGTTCGTACTTTTCCATTTAATGAAGTTCCATTTGTCACAACTTGTATACTTTGATTTGAAGTCATTGAATTGGTCACCAATTGCCAAGAACTGCTTGAATCATCCGACGACGATATATGCTGAAGTTGAAACCTTTCAATCGATTTACTTGTATTCATTACCATTCTTAATTTTATGCTATTTTTCACAAAACTTTAAAATCGTTCGTTTCTAATACACTTAGTGCTAGTTTTAAACTAATTTGCATGCGTTTTTTTGGCAAATAAATAGGTTTTATTCAAATTTTTTCTTTACAATGGATTTCACTTGTTCGATTGATTAAGGGAAAAACTTTTATCAAATGTTTTCATTCAAAAGCAATGCTACCAACATACCAAATACAACAGATAACACTTGAAGGGACAATCAATGCCTTATCAATGCTTTCACAATGTTCAAGTGGTTGTTCGTCGTATATATTTTCTAATGAGACAGTTATTTTGAGATAAACGATAACTGGCTTGATTGCCTCTAAAATAAAAATAATTTTTTGAACATTTTGTTCCTTGTATTTTAGTAGAAATGCATGCCAAAAATGTTAAGTTAAATCACACTTGTTCACATTAACATCACATAAAATGCCGACTTCTCGACCGTTATTTTGAATGATAGAAATATCCGTATTTAATATTTTCATTCAGAAAACT
>NW_022198689.1:0-3437 GCF_009176525.2 Contarinia nasturtii
TTTTTTTCTTCTCAATACTCTGAAAAGTGATTGTTTCTTCTCAATTCCGTTACAGCTATGACTGACAAATTGGCCAAACACAACACGAATTGAAGCACTACTAAATGGGGAAGGTTATGTCAAGCTAAATATTCTTTGAACAACAACGCGCTGTAGAGATAGAGAAGAAAAACCCAATTGTTTCGCATAGTTAAAGATTTTGAAGTGGAGTTTTGTGTGTACAAATTGTTGTGCCACTGGCTGAAGACAACGCGATTTTTACGATGTTGATGATAAGGTCGTAGGTAGCTATTTGTTTTTGCTTCGTCTGTTATAATCTCTGTCATCGATGAACCACATGTCATAAATATTGTGTTTAAACTACAATTATCTGTCTTCAACAAAGCCGTTCAGGTTTCAGCTCATTTGATTCACATAACCATATTCAACGAGCGATTTGTAAATCTTTCATACTTAACACATTTATCATTTACTCGTTGTTGAATTTCATCATAAAATTTCATCATTTTTTTTCTCTTGTTGTTGCGATTTCTTTCTTCTCTTCTCTTCTCTTCAAGTGTGTGAAAAATTGAACGATTCATAAATTTTTATAATGCACATATATCGATTCTATTACATTTTGAATTATTACAATGGAAGAATTGTAACTCGATACCTAATTGCACAGCGATTGAAATTGCTTTAATTTGATAGAGTGAATCATTCGGTTGTTTCGCTAATTGAATACATTTTCCTACTTTTAATTTGGAAAATGATGTGATTATGCATACATATGCGATGAAGTAGAAAATCCATAACAAATCAAACGAATCGAGAAAAAAAGAGCAGACAATATTGTACATATTTCAACACGTCTTCATTCTACCTATCTTGTTACCCGTTTTCAACTCATGCACTTATAAATCCAATTGTCTTCAGTGCTGCAAAGCCTTGTCTGTATTTCCTCAGTTTTAATTCAGTAATTACGTGATTCGATGATTTTTGAATCATTTCTAATCCGATATATTTCTTTTTGTATGCAAAAATGAATATCAAGGTCAACATTTTTGAATGAATGTTGATCCGATTTGTGATTGTTTCTTTGAAAAACAATTCAATCGAATATGGAATTGCAAATCAATTGCTTTGTTTTATTGTATTCAAAATATGACCAAATGTTTTCATAGATTTTCAAATGGGAAAATGGGTCTTAAAAATCTCGAAAGTTTTCGAATTGATTTTGACATTGAAAATGTGATGTGTACCGGAAACAAATCGTCAACAAATTAAAATATATCGGCCAAAATCAGTATCGCTAAATAGGTCACCTGAATTGAAGACACAAAGAAAACTGTCTTCCCATGATTCGTCAATAGAGTAGGTATGCATAAATTGAATTCATTCATTCGTTCATCCATTGAATTGTGTTTGTTTTTTGTTTTTTTGTTGCTACTCTGCTATGTTCGGCACGATTTTTACGTTACTTAGTTACTTAAACAAGCCTAACAACCATTGCCAACGGCAAAATCGTTTTTAATCGTGTGATTTCATCGAAAGACAGTGAAAATAAAACCACAATTCACAAGCGCATATTGAAATAAAATTTCGACTTGAAAGTGTCTCAAAGAGAATTTTCGCAATCTTCAAATGTTGCCGTACTACAAATTTGAAAAAATTAAACAATTTTATGGTGTGCCACACACACTAGATTATCGTAATGGATATCGTGTTGCTACTGCACCGCAACAGGAAATTGGATGTACTCGTTTGACTGAATTCAACAGAACTTTGTAATTGTCTCATAAAACATCTTTTATTTCATTTTATTTGTCATCACATTTCGACACAGAAAAACTGCAACTTTTTTAAATAAACATTTTAAATCAATTTTATTCAATAAAACAAACGAATTGTATATTTTTATTTTGACAGAAATGATTGCACGTGGATGTATGGCCGTGTGAAATCGAAACCAGTCGCTCCATTCAAACCGAATTTCGTACAAAATGATAAAATCATCTTAACCTTCGACGGTTTTTTTCGTCAGAAAATTTTGGAACCAAATTCGGAGCAATATGATTTAATTCGCAAAGTCAAAATGATGTATTTTATGGAGGACGATACTGTAACTGTTGTTGAACCACCGTACATTGTATGTACAAATAATGGTGCATTTGAAGTTGAATTAAGTGAAGTGATTTGAATGTTTAATGAATTACAGAATAGTGGGTATCATCAAGGGCGTATCATTCGACGTTCACGAATCATTAAGGATCCAATTCGAAATTTGCATTTATCGTGGAAAGATTTAAACATTGGAATTGAGATAAAAATCTTTGGCATAACATTTCATTTAACTGATTGTGATGCATTTACAAAAGTTTGTTCATTTTTTGCATAGAAAATATTCAATTTTTTATTGAAAACTTCTTTTTACCAAAAAATATTGAATAGGAATTTTTGATATCGAACGGAATCGAATTGAATGACATGCACATACCTACGCCTGAACCACGTTCCATTAAACAAAGACCAGTTACGGCGCCAGTAAATCGAACATTATGGTTTAAAAGTTCCGAGATAAGACCAAATATTGGCATTGTTCTAGGGTATTTTGCGAAGAAAAAACTTAAAAACTATTATTATGTTGAAATGTGTTTGTAACTTTGTTCGATTTTAGTTTTGAAAGCATTCGAATCGATGAAAAGAAGCAATTATGCGATTGTGTTCCTTATCACATCTCATACTATTTGGAAGATGGCACGATTTCGGTCAAAGAACGAAAGCACAGAGACGAAAGTTTTGATTTTTGTCCATATTTGATAAAACGAGTCCGAGTACCGAGATATTCAAAACGATTAATCAATAGTTTGATTGTGGCCGAAGAAGACAGTTTTAGCGAAGAAAAAGATGAAAGAGACTATATTCAACCCAGCGATTTTAATGTTGGTAAAGAAGTGAATTTGCTGGGCCACCGATTTTTGATTCGTGATTGTGATGCACGAACACGACGATATTACGAAGACATTTTAAAAGTGCAACAAGGCGAAAAGATTCAATTCGATCAAATTCGATCGATTAAACTGAGAAATGTAGCGATTTTATCTGTGAACGAATTCAGAATTATTTAAAATTTATTTTTAATTCCAGGATACACCAAAATACATCGGTTTCGGTACACCGGAAGATTCATTGGCATCATGCAAAAGCCTGATTCCCAGAGAACCACGCAAAAATATCATTCAATACATAGTTAATGCAAATAAGTATCTTCGATTTGGTTGCGTGATTGATAGCGCCCGTCCAGACGATCAAAACCGTCAATTCATACTTAAATATTCACTGGCCGATGGCAAAATTAGCATTCATGAATTGTCGATTACGAATTCCGGCATTCAAGGTGGAAAATACTTATCGCCGCAATTAATTCCGAAAAACGATTGCTATACAAGTGAACC
>NW_022198690.1:0-4953 GCF_009176525.2 Contarinia nasturtii
TACGTAGGTTGCTCCATAATTTTTTTTAAAATGGTACTTATAGTGTTGCCCGATGTAAACCATTGTCATATTCGTAAAGTTTGATGTTTTGGTATGTATTCGTGCCCTGAACCTTTTGTCGTACGAACGCTATTTGTATTGTTTACAGTGACTGGTAAACTGCGACTCAACAAAAAAATGAATTTTACACTTGAAGATTTTCGTAAAATGATTTACTACGATTTTCGAAGTAAATTATCTCAACAACAGTGTTTCGATCGACTTCATTTGGCCTTTGGCAATGAAGCACCAACCCTTCAGACAATTTATAACTGGTACCGAGAATTCCGTTGCGGTCGTAGTTCGCTCAAAGACGAGTTTCATACAGGTCGTCCAAAATCGGCTGTTGTGCCACAAAACATCGATGCTGTCAGAAAACTGATTATGGAAGATCGTCATGTGACCTACCGTGAGATTGAGGCATCTTTGGGCATTTCATCCCACAGCATACATACAATTTTGCATGAACATTTAGCCGTAAAAAAGATTTGCTCTCGTTGGATCCCACATAAATTGACCGATGAACAAAAAATGGCTCGTGTGAGTTGGTGTAAAGAAATGCTCAAGAAATTCAATCACGGTGCTTCAAAAGACGTTAATAAAATCGTCACTGGTGACGAATCGTGGATATATGCCTATGAGCCCGAAACGAAACAGCAGTCGACTGTATGGGTCTTCCAAAATGAAGATAACCCAACGAAAGTTGTTCGAGCAAGAAGCACTTCGAAGCGAATGGTCGCCTGTTTTTTCGGGAGAAGTGGTCATGTGGCAACCGTTCCACTAGAGGATCGTAAGACCGTCAATTCTGATTGGTATACCACCATTTGTTTGCCCGAAGTGTTTGGTGAAATAAGAAAAAACAACCACCGTCGCAAAATAATTCTTCATCACGATAATGCGAGCTCTCACACATCTTTTCAAACTACTCGATTTTTGACCGGTCAAAACATCGAACTGATGGGTCATCCACCGTACAGTCCTGACCTGGCACCCAATGACTTTTTTTTGTTCCCAAGCGTGAAGAAAAAACTACGTGGTCAACGATTTTCGACACCAGAAGAAGCAGTTGAAGCGTTCAAAACACACGTTTTGGAGATATCAGTTTCGGAGTGGCACGAATGCTATGACAAATGGTTTCATCGAATGCAAAAGTGTATCGATCATCTCGGGGAATATTTTGAAAAACAATAAAACCATTTTCGACAAAAAACAACTGTGTTATATATGTTTTTAAAAAAAATTATGGAGCAACCCTCGTAAATAAATATCATACAACATGTAATACAATAATCAATATATAACTTGCTTTACAGCAGATTCCGGTAGGGACAACTAATGACATTTGTGGGAAAAATATTATTTCTCTTGATAAATAAACTAAATTTGTTTAACCACTCGGTATATTAGCATGTTTGCATAGATAGGTTTTGTGTACGTCCCCAGATAATATATGTATGATGCCTATTTAAAAAGGATTGGTTTCATGTGGAGAACATAACATTTAAATCATTGATTTTGATTGATTATAAAAAGACGATGAAAGTTGTATATCCAGAGTTGACCAGAAGAAAAGAATGGAAAACATGGAAATTAATCAATAATAAATGGAACAGAATGGAAAATGAATCGAAAGCTTGGATCAGGAATTGTAGAGTAATTGATTAGTAATTTGTAATTAGCACCGTTTATGTTTGTGTGGCATTTTCACTTTGACGTAAAAACCATATGTATATAAAAATGTCAATGTTTAAATTGACAATGTTTGAATACAGCATGTATCATATATGTACGAATCAATAAGTAATGTGTCTTATACCTTTATAAAGATCCTTTATTTAAGTGAAAAAAGCAATGAAATAAGTTCCACTACATAATTCCATGTTATTTCAGCGTAAATTGTTCATTGTAAACATATAAAGTTTTATTAATTTGATTAAATAAATATGAAGTATTCAAATATGATTAAAATTGGTTGTTATTAAAAACAATATGAAGATTGTTATTAAATGTTATAGAATTTATCAAAAGATACAGATTTTCAGCAAAATTCATAACAATAAGGAAAGATAGTACTATTGAAATTGAAAAAGAAGATTTTCCAAGTATTTTCAACGAGCTTATTTTGAATCAGCCATGAAATGAATTTGTCGGATACAACTGGTGCCCTCTTTGCTGTCAAACATTGTGTGCAACTGATATATGTCCCAAATTGTTTATTTACATCCAGACTGACAATTGTCACATTTTGGTGTGGGATTGAAATGGCATTATTTGTGACTCATACAATTCAAAGCCGTCAATTTAATTTGGTAAAGACAAATAGAACTTGCAAATTAAAACGGAAAATTTTAAATGGGAAATACATAGGGTGTTTTTCATATCTGTAAATAAAGAAATGGTATGTTTCAATTTAAAGACCATAAAATTCTGTTTCAAATCGTAGCAATAAAGTTAAACATCGATTGATATTGACACTTTCCGAAGAAAAAGATGTTGAGTTGTTTGCGTTGTGCTGATTAGACAGCATGATCAGCGGGCTGATCGTATTCGAACATTTCTACATCATTATCTACGTTGGCGGCAGCAGCAGCAGCAGCGGCTGCTTCAGCGACAGCAGCGACTACTTCGGAGGCCTCAGCAACAGCTTCGTGGGCCTTGTACAAATATCTATTGATCGCCTCCGGTATCGGAAGTCCCATCAATGTCCATAGTCCTGAAAAATCAAACAAATGAATCTTCTTAAACAATCATTCAATCGCAATTGTGCGTCAATTAGCCTTACCTTTGACGATGCCAAGTCACAGAGCATTCGGGGTTTAATTTCCAGTTTTTATAGTAACTTTTTACTTTTGACAATAGAGGCTCGTCTTCTTCCAATGCTTCGTTCATGGCGCCGGACGCCGTTTAGTTGGAACTGTCGGAATACCGATAGATCCGTCTTACCCAACTTTGACACAATTTTTGTTGGCAGCAATGTTCTGGCGTCGGGTATGCACCGGCATCTCTTGAATCTGGCCGCTTTGTTCTGGGTTTGGAATTGGCATATACATCTTGCGTCTGTTTGAGATGTTCCCCATTCGTCCACCAGATCTATGACAAAATTTCGGCGCTTCTTTATTGACCTCAAAGTCTTACGAACTCCTGGACGCGCACGTGCTTTTTGATTTTTATTGAGCTGTCAGGTGGTATTTTGCCATCAGCACCAAAAAAGAACACAGTCGGCTGCTTATCGGTAACCTTTTCCACCAAATTATCGACAACACTACTTTTGATGTGTTTGTCCAAGGCGAGTCGAGTGTACTTGGCAGTCGAGTAAGCGCAGATTTCATGCTTCATCATCTTGACTCGGTGCTTTATGTAATTCAGCCACTGTGACCCTTTTGGCGATGGCATCACTGGGTAAATTTCACGGTTTTCTCTGTCTCGGCGCTCCTCTTGGACGAAATCTTTGGTCCAACGCTTTGCTTTGGCATTTCGCACATTTTGACCAGTCTGCCAGTGGAACTGCTTGCTCGACATTACAAAGTTGATCTGAAAAAAAAATGAATAGTTATTGAATTTTGGCACTTAAGCAGGTAACATAAATGTATACAAAACTTACTTCTTTGCCATTTTTAATGTTGTGTGTTACTGTGGTATTCCAACTCCGCACGCCGGTATCAATGCTCACGAAATTTTTGAATTTGCCATCCATAATCATTTGAACGATGCGACGAGAACGATCAATTTCTTCGTTATTTGTCTTGTTCTTGGCCGAGTACTGCAGAGATACAGCGATTCCATCGGTGTTTATGGAAAAGTCAAACTTCTTTTTTCTTTGGTAAAATATTTGCTATGCTTGTTTTTCCGTTTTTATTCTCGATTTCATGCATGTTCGAACAGTCAATTTTAAAATGCTTTCAGGGAAAATCACACATCGGTGACACTGCTAAATTCCGTATGAATGGCCGACACTTCGGATCGTCGAGCATTTATTTGTGCTTGAGATACCACTTGCATGTCCCCTTTGACTTTTTGCGCTTTCGTTTCTTCCGTTTGGGTCGGTGCTGATGTGGCCACGTCGAATTGTTCTCTTCTATCTCTCTTTGCATAGATAGGAACATTCTCAAGATCGAGTTTGTTTGGATCGCGAATTGGCACTTTGATGTCTTTTTGTTTGATAATCAGTTTCACAACACTTTCGATGTCACTTGGCAAAAATTTCTCTGCGCCCTCTTCTCCGTCTGTGTTCAATTCGAACACTTTCAGTTTCAAGTACTGGGTGATGTCCCTTGTGAAGAAAAAACAATTGGCCATACAACCGATTGCTAAACGTTTGGAAATCGATTATTTTGGGACATTTATGATTGGAAATCGATTAAAAGACGATTGAAACCGGTTGAAAAACGCCTGGCAAAGATTGTAAATCAGCTATCAATCGTTTTTCAACTGATTACCAGCCGTTTTTCAATCGATTAACAATCGATTTATATCCGATTCTTAATGGATCGTCAACCGACTTTCAATCGTTTTCAAATCCAATTCAATGATTAGAATTCATACAATATGCAAAATAGTCGGCTTTATCCTAATTCAACCGGTTGCAAATGATTGTTGATAGTCGATAAGTGACAATTCTTAGGACTCCAGCATTTCCTATATAAATATTCTTATATAAAGTACACGAAATAAAAGACATTCTTTATTCAACTTGGATATCTTAATTCAATTTAATTCAGTTCCGTTCCCAAAGATTTGGGAATTTAGAAACCGCTTTCATGTTTCCAAATTCGACAAATGCATATTTATGTAGAATCAATACTGGTTGTATTAGGTTTAGTTTTGATGTTGATTCTTTTAAAAATTGTATATATTTACAGTTTGCGTCTGGAACTTTTGAAAATTTTTCGTCAATTAAAAAATATAATTGGTCAT
>NW_022198691.1:0-1742 GCF_009176525.2 Contarinia nasturtii
AGAAACTGGTATTTCTTATAGCCACTTCACTTTACAACAATTAACCTATATCGCTAAAATTTGACCAGATATACTCCTTGTAGTCCCCAACCACCCAGTAAAGTCAGATTTTGAATGTATGTTCTGTCTGTTGATGTCCCCAAGATAATATCTTTACTTGAAGTGATCTCCTGCTTACGTCTGGTTGTATTTTGATTGAATTTATTTTCGTGAGAGATGGTATGAGTTGGAGGGAAATATAGCCCGAAATACAAAAAAAAAAGAAGAATTAACTCATATTTTGCGCAAATTATTTTAGCAACTTCCATCGTACAAGTTATTTTATTACTAGAATAAAATATCAAAAGAAATACCATGCAATATAATATCGTCTAATTGAAACGTATTTTATTTCATTACAAATTTGGTTTTGATTTTGAATAATTAAAAAAAACGCAGTCAGACAGACGTTTATGACATTCAATTCAATTCTTTACTAGAACTGATCTATCCAATTCCGGAACCACGCCAAATTTGCCTTTAATAAAGAAAAATTGATAATAACGGAAAAATGGAAAATGTACATTTGAAATATTTACATAGACTCCTGGCGTTGTGTTATTACATCCCATGCCCCAAGAAACAATACCTAATTCAAAGTAATCACAGATATTATTTATAAATTGTGTAACTTTTTTCAAAACATTTTTTGAAAAATTTACCAGCTTGAACATATTGACCATTTGACGTTGGACAAACCAGCGCACCTCCTCCATCTCCAGTACATGTGTCACCATGACTTTCGCCTCCTATGAAATTTAAGAAAAAACGAGTATAACGAGGAATGCATGAAGATGTTCCTTTCTCTATTATTTTTGTAAATATACTTACCGGCACAAATAAAAGTCGGAGATAATTGGAAAGATTGTCCGAGACGTGTTTCTCTTAATTTCTGAACGCATGTTCCATGTGGTACAATTGGTACTTCAATCCGTTTTAAAATATTTTGCATTTTCCCTCCGTCACCAAATTTATCTAAAAATGAATACGAATTGAGTCCATTTGACTATAGCTTTAGTCCTGTATATATTATTTGAAATTTTCGATACCCTTTCCCCAGCCACTGCTGAAGCAAGATCGTTGATCGAAAACAACGCCCGGATCCGGCAAGCAAATTGTATTGATATGTGGACCCAATTCAAATGGCTGTGTGACGAATAACAATGCAACATCACTAAGCAAGCCATTCCTTTGATAATCTGGATGAATTTCAATATTACGAACAGCTCGGTCCTGATGGGGATACGGCTCGTGTGTGATTCGTAAATTCCTGGATATTGAGACATTTAAAAAAAAAATGTGTCGTTTGCAAAAGATTGAATTTCAAATTTGAAAAAAAATTTGTCATCATTGAACACTAACCAGTCTCCGGCACGGACTTTCAACATGTGTAAATCCAACATTGGTCCATTCTTTGTTCTTAAACAATGAGCTGCAGTCAGAACCACACCCGGATCAATCAATGAACCACCGCATACGTAAGTCCAAAGTTCACCACTTGGACCTTGTACATTTTTAAAAAGTGCAATGTGCCATGGAAACTCCCCAAATGACGCTTCATTGTCATTGTTACCGGTAATTCCGAAAAATACCCCTTTCGAATTACGGACACCACAACTCATAGGCGTCGGGTAATTAATCATATTTGGTAAACAACATGTTTCAAGATATGATTGACACTTAACTTCTTCTCCTGCATCGGA
>NW_022198692.1:0-3090 GCF_009176525.2 Contarinia nasturtii
AGATGCCGATACACAATCATTTACAAAGGCAATGAATGAATTTGATGAATATCAAAAACAACGATATAAAGAGTACATCAGTGATGTTGCCCGGAACTCGAAGAACAATCCAAAACTTTTTTGGAGATATGTTAATGGAAGGAGGAAGTCGAATAATATTTCTTGTAAACTGGAACTGGATGATATTGTGGCCTCAAGTGATTCAGAAAAAGCTAATTTATTTGCAAAATTCTTCTCCTCAGTATATGTGAAACATGGCAATGACTCGTCACTGAAACAATTCATTGAAGAAAGAAATGATCGCGGTTGTTTCAGCATAAACATATCACAGGATTCAATTTTTAACACATTAATAAATATGGACTTGAATAAGGGAGTTAGTCCAGACCTATTATCTCCATTATTTCTTCGCAATTGTGCCGACTTATTGGCGTATCCGTTGATGCTGATATTTAACAAATCCATTCAAAACTGTGTTTTTCCTAATCAGTGGAAGGTAGGTATGACAATTCCTATATTCAAATGCGGTAGAAAATCTGACGTAAAGAATTACAGAGGCGTAACAATCGAAGCTAATTTGGCCAAAGTTTTCGAAATAATCGTACACAAGCAATTGAAATTAACAGTCACTCCTCTATTATCCAAAACACAACACGGTTTTCTATCAAATCGCAATATTGAAACTAATTTAATGGAGCTTTCTCTGCATGCAATTGGTGCATTTGAAGAAAAAAAACAACTGGACATTTTTTACGCGGATATACAAAAAGCCTTTGACGTGGTGAATCAATCAATATTAATTCGGAAAATGGCTAAGTTCCCAATCAGCAACAATTTGCTTCGTTGGTTCATATCTTATTTTGAAAACCGTAAACAATATGTGAGAGTAAATGGAGTAACATCTGATTCATTCGAAGTTCCATCATCAGTTGGCCAAGGAACCATTTTGGGACCTTTACTATTTTTGATCTTCTTTGATGATTCGGATAACAATTTGGAATCGGTCTCAGCTCTAAACTTTGCTGATGACAAGAAATTATTTAAAGTAGTCAAAAACAGCAACGATGCTCGGGAACTACAACTTTCCATAGACAAATTCATGAGGTGGTGCGATGTAAATGGGCTTCAAGTCAATAATTCAAAGTGCAAGATACTCACATTAACACACATCAGGAATCCAATTATACATGATTATTTTATCAATGGCAACCTGATTGAACGAGTAACAGAAATCAGAGATCTAGGTGTTGTTATTGATTCCAAATTGAGCTTTTCAAAGCACATCGAATATATGAAAAATAAGTCGTCGGCTATGCTTTCATTTGTTAAAAGAACATGCAGGAGAAAATTCGATATAAATAGTGCCAAACTTTTGTATGGTTCGCTTGTCCGCTCCAACTTGGAATTTGCTAGTTCAATTTGGCTGCCACACCATAAATGTTATAGAATTGCAGTTGAAAGTGTTCAAAAACAAGTCGTTATTTACTTGAATGGTGATTATTTGAATCGAGATGAGAATAATTATCAACTTGCTCCATATGTTGACCGTTGTAAAGAACTTGAATTGGTGTCACTAGTTCGTCGTCGAATCAATGCAGCAGTATTATTTTTACATAAAATTATATCGGGAAAATACAATGATCCAATGATTCGAAATCAAATTCAAATAAACAGTGGCAGAAGAACCATCAGAAATCCTGAATTCATCAAAATTCAATTTCACAGTACGGATTATGGACTTTATTCACCATTCAATATTGCATGCCGTGCTTTTAATCATGCATCAATGTTCATTGACCCGACTATAACATTCTACGAATTCAAAGACAAATTGCTGAGACTGCCAGACATAGTTTTTGGCGACCTATTACACTTAAAATGATGGGGAGAATTTTTGTTTGTGGTGGTTTCTTTTTATCGAGCGAAAAATGAAACTTCCAATCCAGGTTATAATTTTTAAATCAATTGAAATTCTTTTAAATTAATCTGGATTTTTTGATTTAGATATTTACAAGCGGATATTCCGCAAAGCTGCTGAGATAATACATAATGGATTATCGTTCGCTGCCATTCAATAGTCTGACGTTAGCTTTGAGATTTAGATGTGAGAGCTTGGAGCAGATTTAAACCAAATACATATTAACCTTACTAAAATGTGATATACCTTTTTGATGACTGACTAATATTGAATAAGAATTTAAATTCTACGCTTTTATTTTGTATTATTTTTTACTTTTATATTTACAATCAACATTGTTGTGATATTTGATATTTGGATGTAATTTTGTTTTGATTTTAAAGTATTATTTATTTCTTTTTTATATACTTTGACAAACAACTATTGTTGTGAATTTTAATATTGGATTTTAGTTGAATTGATTCTTTTTGAATGTTTTACTGAACTGTTTTGGATTAAGATTTGTTAGAAAAGATCTTGGTTTTTAATGAGGGAATATTTCCACTCTTTTCCAAGCAAAAAACATTGTACTGTCATCCTGCGATAGGTAGACATTAAAACCTCAATAAATAATAATAATAATAATAATTATGCTCTGTCAAAGAAATTGAACAATTGGTTTACATGTGGCGCTGGTGAGAGGTGTGAGCCAAAAATCTTAACTATCGGCCAAGTATAGATTTCATATAAAATCAACGAAAAAATATATTTTTTCACATTTTTCGGGTTTACTTGAAATTTCATCCTAAAGAAATGTATATATGATTGCTATAGAATAAAAACAGCGTATGAAAAGGTTGCATTTCAAAGCGAAACACCGTCATACAAAATACAGCAAAAAATGTATGTAAAAACAACCTATGGTGTGCGACCGTATCATACGCTGTATTTATTCTAGAGAATTCATATGATGACTGCATCTATATTAGGGTGGATGACTTTTTCGAAAATATTTGAGTATCAAAGCCTACAGCCCATAGTAGTTGTATAAGCATGAGCTGATTCCAAAACAGCCATTTTTTGATGGGGTTATATGTCATATAGTGTGGCGACTTGAACGAGAGTGAAGAGAACTTTTTCAAAAAATATCGCAAAAAATGTGATTTTTAGAAATAACAATTTTGGTTTAGGTT
>NW_022198693.1:0-4916 GCF_009176525.2 Contarinia nasturtii
ATCGCAAAAGGTGTTAGGCCAGATGATCGCATCGCAGTTTGCGTTAAGCGCAGCACCAAAATGCTCGTAGCTCTTCTGGGCATTTTGAAATCCGGTGGCGCCTATTTACCCCTCGATCCAGCCTACTCCAGCCAACGTCTAACAAATATTCTACATGATGCCGACCCTTTGTTCCTCTTGGCAGATTTAAGTGGTCAGAAAGCACTTGGCACCCATCACATTTCAGTGGTGGACTTAGATCAGACCTTGCCTAGTTACCTTGCGACCGATAATCCTGATTCGACCAAACTAGGGCTCACTTTTGCCCATTTGGCATATGTGATCTACACTTCTGGCTCAACTGGGACGCCGAAAGGAGTAATGGTAGAACATCAAAATGTGTTTAATTTAGCTCAAGCCCAATCTCTACTTTTCGGAGTTACTGTTAACAGTCGAATTTTGCTGTTTGCTTCCATCTCTTTTGATGTCAGCCTACAAGAAATCGTAATGGCACTAACGAATGGAGCCTGCCTTTGCCTCCCAAATGATGAAATACGCAGAACGGACACATCCTTGCTTAAATATCTTCGAACCGAGAATGTTACTCATGCATATTTACCACCAGCTCTGATCCGAAATACACCAGATCTTGCAGACTTAAAGGTCTTGCAAGCACTAATTTTGGGTGGTGAAACACCTTCGCTATCCCTATTACAAAGTGTCATTTCTAAGACAGCCATTTTTAATGCCTATGGACCAACCGAAGTAACAATGTGCGCAACCACCTGGTCGTGTCCGTTAGATTTTGGAAATAATTCGATCCCCATCGGTCGTCCGCTGTCTAACATACAGACTTATTTATTGGATGCTCATGGTGAACCAGTGCCGTTGGGAGCCGAAGGAGAAATATATATTAGTGGTGCTGGTGTAGCTCGCGGCTATCTAAATCGAGCAGAGCTTACCGCGGAACGATTTCTTCTCAATACATTTAGTGACAAACCATCGGCACGCATGTACCGTACCGGCGATCTGGCTCGTTATTTGCCTGATGGTAACCTTGTATTTCTAGGGCGTACTGATCAACAGGTTAAAATCCGTGGTTTCCGAATTGAGCCCGGTGAAATTGAGGCCCGTTTATTGGAACATCCTTCGGTGCACGAAGCGGTTGTGCAGCCATGGAAGAACGAGATTGATAGTGATACACGTCTGGTTGCCTATGTAGTGGCCGATCCAGATGCATCACTGGCTAACGATCTACGTACATATCTGGCATCTCTATTGCCTAATTATATGGTGCCGGCGGCATATGTATGCATATCAACATTACCACTCACACCGAATGGCAAATTGGACCGACGTGCACTTCCAGCACCGGACGATGAAGCATTTGCTCGTCAAATATATGAATCTCCTCAAGATGAAATGGAAGAAAAACTAGCCGCAATCTGGAGTGAATTGTTGGGTATTGAACGAATCAGCCGAAATGATAATTTCTTTGCGTTGGGCGGGCATTCCTTGCTAATTGTACGAATGCTAACAGAACTACGGAAAGCCGGTTTAGATACCAGTGTCAAGAAAATATTTGATGCTCCCACCTTAGCCGCACTAGCTGATACTCTCGGCAAACACCAATCGTTTAGTATTCCACCCAATTTGATTACTGAAGACAGCACAAAGATTACTCCGGATATGTTACCTCTTATTAGCCTATCTCAATCAGAGATTGATTTGCTAGTAGCACAGGTGCCGGGTGGTATGGCTAATATTCAAGATCTTTATGGGTTAGCACCGCTACAAGAAGGCATCTTGTTTCATCATATGATGGCTGAGCATGGCGATTCGTACTTGTTAGTAAGTCGTCTACAGTTTAGTGACCGAGAGACACTCGAATGTTATTCAGCCGCTTTGCAACAAGTGATCGAACGACATGATATTCTACGCACCGTTTTCATCTGGGAAGGACTCAGTGAACCGGCTCAAGTTGTTTTACGTCGAGTTCCTTCAATACTCACAAAGGTTACACTGGATGAAACCAATGAGCGAGCTCTAGAACAATTAAGTAACCGATTTAATCCAAGTCACTACAAACTAGATCTGACCCAAGCACCGTTGCTGCGTATTTTTGCTGCTCAAACGTCTGAAGAGAATTGGGTGGCAGTAATTCTCATGCACCATTTAATCAGTGACCACACAACACTAGAAACACTAAATTTAGAAATGCATGCCATTATTGATGGAGAGAGTGATAAGTTGACCCCACCCACACCATTCCGGCATCTAGTGGCTCAAGCTCGTCTAGGAGTTAGCCAAGCTGAACATACTCAGTTTTTCGAAAAAATGCTTGCTGACGTTGATACACCAACCCTTCCATTTGGTCTGAGCGACGTTCATGGCGACGGCGCTTCGATTGATGAAATGCATCTGAAGTTACCACATGAACTTAATAATCAGTTACGGGTGCATGCACGTCATTTACATGTTAGCTTGGCCAGTCTTTGTCATTTGGCCTGGGCACAAGTACTTGCTAAAGCCAGTGGACACAAGACAGTTGTCTTCGGCACCGTACTATTCGGTCGTTTACATTCTGGAGGGAATGACAACACAATGGGACTATTGGTGAACACGCTACCAATTAGGCTGGATATCGATGAGAGAACAGCAGAGAGCGCCGTGCGTCATACTCACTCACGTTTGAGTGCATTGCTAGAACATGAACATGCGTCGCTTGCGTTGGCGCAACGTTGTAGCGGTGTGCCAGCAACTTTGCCTCTTTTCAATGCGCTATTGAATTATCGTCATAATCAGCCGAGCACTACATCGGTCACTACATCGATGCATGGAGTCACTTATCTGAGCTCTGAGGAGCGAACTAATTATCCAATAACCTTGTCAGTTGATGACGACAGTGATGAGCTGGCTCTAACAGCCCAAGTGTTGTCGCCAATATCAGCGGAGCGGATTTGTGGTTATATGCAACAGTCTCTCGTCTCACTTGCTGATGCATTAACAAACACACCAGAGAAATCGGTGCGGTCATTATCAGTGGTGACACAGGAAGAACGTAATATGTTGCTGCATAGTTGGAACCAAACGACAATTAATTATCCACCTGTTCGTGGGCTTCACAATTTATTTGAAGAGCAAGTAGTTCGCAACAGACATACTATTGCCGTAAAGTGCAAGGGAGAGTCTTTGAATTATGCTGAACTTAATGCTCAAGCAAATAAATTGGCACATTATCTGATTACGCTAGGCGTTAAACCAGAAGACCGAATTGCAATTTGTGTTGAACGTAACACGAAAATGGTTGTTGCCCTTCTTGGTACTCTAAAAGCTGGTGGCGCTAATGTACCGCTTGATCCGGCCTACTCCAGTCAACGGCTAACGAATATTTTGAATGATGTCAATCCAATGTGTGTGTTGGTAGATAGGGCCGGTCATAAAGCACTTGGCGTTCATCAGGTGCCAGTGCTAGACTTAGATACAGTATTTCTTGATGGCTATTTGGCCTACAATCCGGATCCAATCAAACTGGGTCTCAATTCTTCTCATCTAGCGTATGTAATATATACATCTGGTTCGACTGGAACACCGAAAGGAGTGATGATTGAACACAGAAATATAACAAATCTTCTTTACTGGAGTCAAGAAGCGTTCACAACCGAAGACTTAGAACATACCCTGTTTTCAACATCTATTGCTTTTGATGTATCCGTTTTCGAATGTTTTGCGCCATTATCGACGGGAAAGACGATACATATCGTTGAGGATGCACTCGCAATTACACAAATGCCGTCGTATATATCCCTATTTAATACAGTGCCTTCTGCAATGACGGCAATATTAAATGCTGGAACTTTACCATCTTCGCTCCATAGCCTAAATTTGGCAGGCGAACCACTAAACGTTCGATTAATTAACCGCATTTTCAGCCATACTGAAATCGATAAACTATGTAATATTTATGGACCAACGGAAACGACTTATACAACTTGCCATAAATATGAACGTAGCAATATTGTAATTGAAACGATAGGTCGTCCCATTGCCAATGCCAGTATTTACCTGCTGGATTTACAAGGAGACCCAGTGCCGTTGGGAGTCGAAGGTGAACTATATATTGGTGGTGCTGGTGTAGCTCGTGGTTATCTCAATCAACCAGAACTTACAGCTGAACGATTTCTACCTGATCCATTCAGTGAAAATCCCAGAACGCGAATGTACAGAACAGGAGATCGTGCTCGCTATATGCCTGACGGTAATTTAGTCTATATGGGACGCAATGATCAACAAATAAAAATACGAGGTTTCCGAATCGAACCTGGTGAAATTGAAGCCCTCCTCAATGAGCATCATCTGATACATGAAGCTGTTGTTTTATCATGGAAAACCAAGCCTGATTCTGATGCCCAATTGGTAGCCTATTTAGTGGCAGACGAGGACACATCATTGGCTCAGAACCTACGCAATTATCTAGCATCCTTACTGCCTGATTACATGGTGCCAGTGGCTTATGTTTGTTTACCATCTTTGCCACTAACACCAAATGGAAAATTAGATCGACGTGCACTGCCAGCTCCAGATGATAAAGCATTTGCCCGTCAAACATATGAGGCTCCACAAAGTGTAATGGAACAAAAATTAGCCGCAATTTGGAGCGACCTGCTAGATATTGAGCATATTAGTCGACATGATAATTTCTTCGCATTAGGTGGTCATTCTTTGCTGATTATACGAATGCTAACACAATTGCGGAATATCGGGTTGGATACCAGTGTCAGGGAAATATTTGATACTCCTTCATTAGCCGCACTAGCTGAGACTATTGGCAAATACCAGACAGTCAATATTCCACCCAATCTGATTACCGAAGACATCACGATAATTACTCCAGACGTGTTGCCGCTTATAGATCTATCTCAGGCAGAGATTGATAC
>NW_022198694.1:0-5796 GCF_009176525.2 Contarinia nasturtii
CAACAGCAACAGTTAGATTGCATAAAGTGCATTCTACAACATACTCAATTTTCTTTTACACACAGCGGGATCACTATTTGGCATTAAAAACACTCTACGACTTAATATTTGATGCGCAATTTTTCTTTTCTGCGCAATTTCGCACTTCATCCAATTGGCAATAAATTGATGCCCATGCAAATGGAAAATATGTGTTTTTATTTTCACTGTCATTTTTATCACTTTCATTGTCTCATTAGTTGAAGCCGTTTAACAATTGGAAGATTTGTTGCTTTGCAGATCTAAGTAAAACGATTATTTAATGAATGCTCAAATGAACTTCTTTTTTCCAATGTTAAAGACCACATCTGAGTCCAATTTTCATTCGAAGTAAACGGCAATTCCCCATACATTTTGTACAATAGCTTGTTTTTCTTGAAAATGTACAAATCCAATCATGTTATGGATAAAGTTCTTTTTTTCATATTTACGTCTCATATAAATCTTTTTACTTTTCAACCACCACAAAAACAAAACCGAAAAGTAATGCCATCACATCCAAGTGAAACAGTGGCAATTGTATGTGTGTGTGTAAGTCTAAGCGATGGCGTAAAAAACGACTCGTTAACGTTAATCTGTTGGAATGGCTTAAATCAAATTAAAATTACACAATAGCCTGGTCAATTTGATTGCTACCGTCGTAACAACGGTTTAGTCGTCGTCGTCATTGACGCCGCCGCCAGTATATCTGATCTCACTTTACGCATGCTAAGCGATACCAAACGCCGATATTATTGCAATATACCTATATGGATGTATCGTATCTAATGTAGAGAATTTCACTGATAATTATTATGGAACCGCGATCCGCGCGTACAAAGAAAGAGAATAGGTTCATTTCTCATTGGAAATGAAATACACTGAACGATAGCCAATCATTCAAAAGATATGATGTAATCGAACATGCCAGCGCGCACATGTCCAAATGAAAAATAATGCCGCGCTCAACAATGAAAAAAAAATTATTTCAAAAAATATAAAACATAGAATGCAAGAGATAGAGAGAGTGAGAGAGAGTCACATACAAACGAAGTAAAATTATTGGCGGTATGAACGAGAGTGAAATGTATTGATCTTTCATGCAATTGAATACGCTAAATAAAATGGTGTGCGCGTGCGGTCATTCCATTTTAGACAGAAATATTTATGGATCTTTATGCAGATATTTTTCATTTCATTTCACCGATGGGTATTGTTGTTGTTGGTTTTTGCAACATTTTTTTTTCTTTCTTTCTTTCTTTCTTAGTTTTTGCTGTTGAACGCGACCACATCCAACTCATTGACCATACCGTATATGTGTTTGTTATCTCACTTAGAGATTCGGTACCAATTATCTTTGAAAACGATAGCGCCTCGTGCGCTTAAAGTGATTGGAGCATTAACTGAATTTTACCAATATGAAGCCACATCATAATGAAAGCAAACGATTTGCCGCGCCAATAGCATTGGCGGCATAACAAAAGTAAAAAAAACGCAAACATTAAAATCGATTTGATGAAGCACAGCAAATACAAAACCAAACAATAAAAGAGAAGAGAGAAAATTAAGAGAAAAAACAAATATGTATAGTATGGCCAATTTTTTCATATGCATATAACTTGGAAACGATGACCGTTTATCGATTTTAATGCATGACTAATTACAGAAACAATAAAACACATACGAAACGCTAATCCAAATGTGGATATCTATAAAATTGATAATGTTACATGCAAAGATGTGAAGATTATTGTGTGTGCATCACATTATAATCTCAATCACATAACACTACGAATTGCATCAATATATCCTCATCATTAGCCCTTTTTGGTATTTAACTCGGATTATACATCTTTGTACACTCAATATACACATCATATCTCAATAGATATCGATATAGGTAGATGTGCAAAAGCAGTAACAAGCATCGGAACGGGCATTCCATAAAGGGAATAGGAGATCGAACCAAACCGAGAAAAAATAAGATGATTGACGCACATTTCGTACGTAAAATCAAACTTTTTTCTCATTTTTACAATTAACCAAAACTTCAATAATTAATAATATTCCAAAGAGAATAATGTTTGAATTGCTACCAAGATCAAGAAAATATATCGATTAATTGAGTGCGTACCTATTGCGCCATCTGTGATTTCGTCGTTGCAATAGTAAAACATAGATAATCCAAAGTGGACGGTATGAGCTTTAACTTATTCAAAAGCATCAATCTGCAATAACTACATTATCAATTCACCATAGTACCAGCAGACATTCACAGATGTCTTTACTGTTTTACTGTGTTTTTCAGCTTCACACAAACTTTTGACATAATCATATTATAATCATGAAATGCAAAATTTGCACAGTCATTTATTATTCGATTTCATTATTTTTCGTTTCGTTATAAAAAAAATTAATTCTAACGATTTGAATTCAACAAAAATTAATGAAAATAGCATTGATTGAAACATATTTGAAGTGAACCGGAATTGTTTCGATGTGTTTGATACCATTCACATGTATTTAAATAAATTATCTTTCTGTCAAAATGTTATCAATTTTTTTTCTCGGTCGATTTTAATTTGACGTGAATTTAAATAGAACCCCGAATTTATTACGTAATGAAATTATTTTAAGTTTTGCAATAAAAAAAATTGTAAATCGAAAACTTTTCCATTGTTTCTTTAAAAAAAAAAAAATTAGAAATATATTTTCAAATTACATTGTTTATTTTATTTTGATGGAAAAAAATGTATTAAAATGTTGAAAATAGCGTGTAATGTGGAAAGTAACATATCTGAATGCATCCAAGTAAAAAAAAAGACGACTTGACCCCGACGTGATTTGAACACGCAACCTTCTGATCTGGAGTCAGACGCGCTACCGTTGCGCCACGGAGTCACATATATTTATATGGACATATATCAATTACTTGATGTGTTTTCGATGTTTCTCGTTTATAAACAACAAAAAAACCGAACAGGATCACTGTTATTCAATTACTCTCTATTTATCATTGAATGTCTTTTAATACATCAAAGGTATCCAGCCAAACTGCTTCATGAATTCGGTTTCGCATTATGAACAAAATAGAGAAATCAGAAGTTTTTATTGAAAATTCAAGATAAATCACATAATGAATATCAATCTCATCGACTGTTCATCCATTTTGTTTGGCACAAAATACCCGCAACTTCTTTTCCTTTTCGATGAACAGACGATGCAATTTAAAAATAGACCAATATTTGTCTTCACTAGACGCAAAATGTCTGTTTTGCAATTTTGGTCTTAAAACGAATGAAAATAATAATTCAATGAAAATATAAACGTTTGTCTTTGCTTGATCATCTGCTGATTGCTTTAAAACTCCCTAAATTTATACTTAAAAAACTGCTGTTTGCTCAATGAGTGAAAACCGTTATAAAACACATTGCAAAGTGGTTTAAAAACGTGCTCAAGTATGGACAACTTTGAATATTGTGAATGATGAAAAACAAACAAACACTTTTTGGTTTTCGAAAACTAGTGTGAAAAATGTATTATTACAAACTGAATGGTTCTTTAGATATGCAAATTCAATTTGATTTATTTAACTGTGCAGAATAAATTATTGTGTAATTGTTTCGGCTTTGTGTCTATCGCATCCCTTGATGAAAGGTCTCATTATAGCATTTCACCTTCTTTTTGTGGAGAGAATTAGCCATTGAATTGTTTTTTTTTTTTCGTCTTGTTTGTCTGTATTCCATCATCTGTCTATTTTTATCTCCGTGCTCGTCGCATCTCATTATACATTTTGAAATTCTCTTTATTGGCAATACAAATGATGGTTTTTTTTGTTGTGATCATCTAGTGAATCGAAATGAGCATTTCTGTGTCGCTAATCAAAGTGAATTAATGTTGTCGCATCAAAAGTTTGGTCCAACATTGTGCAAATGCGCGTGTGTGTGTGTTTGTGTATTCGTATTTCCAATTCAAATTTCATTCGTCAAAATTCACATGAAAGTACTTCGGTTCAAAGCTTTGATTTATTTTTTCCGATGTATTTTTGATTTAATCTCTTTTGCTTTTCTCGATGTGAGCGAAAATGTATGGCACTTAAAATGTTCGTCGACTGCTTATTGTATGTGTGGATGGTGAACTGTAAACGGAAAACCGCATTTAGTGTCCCCGTTTTAATTACAAACATTAACAAATGCTGTGAAACGAATCAAATCGACATCCCAAAGCGGAAAGCATGCCATGTCCTTGGTGTATTAGATTTGTTTGACATGTGCGGCGAATCTTTCTTCTGTTGGAATGGACGATGACGAGAGAAAAAGAGAAATAACTGAAAACGATGCTGGAGTGAATTTGGTACGTTTCGATAAATACACCGAGCACAAATGTGTGTAGTACAATTGGCCGGAAACAGGTAATGTGTATACAGTCCTCTCTTTTGACAAAATCTCTGAAGCGAACATTTATTGTTCGTGTGCTTTTGCCTTATAAAACTACCGTAAGTCCCGAAAGCCGAGAGCAAACGAGCGACAATTGGAACTTGTTACTCTTTTATTGAACTCCGTATCATTTTTGTTGAACAAATGAGTTGATGTGTTTCAATTGGATAATTGCAATGACTGTTTGCTCGTACGAAACCCGACCATATTGGCAAAATTGCTGTGTTGTGACATATCTGAACGTTTTGTATGTTAAGAGTATTTGATTTACATTAAGAACTAAAAGCTTACCAAATATTATGATTGAATGTCAAGATTCTCTTTATAAAAAAATCACTTAGTTGGCATCGTCTTCGCCAAGTTAATATCCACGCGTATTTTGCTGATTTGCAAAATTGTTGCAAAAAATAATAGTTTAAGTTTTAAAAGCATTTTCATTCCGTTTGAAAATCAATCTAGAAGATAGATAGAGAGAAGAAAAAAAGACGTGAAAGGTAGTGAGAAATAGTTTGAAAAGTTTTTGATCAGATTTGGTTTAGTTCGATTCGGTTTGGTGATTTATTCACATTTTCATCGTATCTCTTCTCCGGTTCAGGTGCGTTGTTGAAGATGTAAAAAGTTCGCGATATGAATAAAATGCAAGTTAACCGAGTCCACTGTCAATACAATAATAAATGTGACAGTATAGAAATTGGCATTGTAAGTTTAGTCGTTCAATCGTCGTCACGTAGTATTTGTGTCATTGAAACGGTTTCGAGTTTGCGAAAAACGTTCGCGATCTATTAAACGTTATGCATGGAAGGATATGTACTTATCTCGGAGATAATATCTTACAGTTTTTTTTTTTAAGATTTCTGCTCCAATATGAAGATTTTGAATTAAATTATCAGTTTTTTATTGAACTTTTTTTCTCAAAACATTAAAATTCACTTGATAATCATTTCGATTTGGATTAAAAAGTAGGATCAAAACCGTAAAATGTTGACATTAAAAAACCACTGAAAGAACCATATTGACGCCAAAGGTGTAGGGGGTAGACACATGGAATATTACTTGAGATATTCACCGAAATTGAAGGTATTCTTGGTATTATCAGTTTTAGACGAAATGTCAATGTATTCAGCAACGTCTCACAATGTGCATATATGAATATTCGGCTCAGGGACATAAGTGCCCGGACGGACGGACAAAAACAGTTAAAGCATATTACGTACGGACGGTCAAATATATATATTTTTTTCAAATTCTTTGGAGAACGTACGTACGATCAAAAGTTTCTTCACATGATAAACATATTGAAACGTAGTTCATATTGTATTTTGTTAGAATTGGGCATCACCGA
>NW_022198695.1:0-3744 GCF_009176525.2 Contarinia nasturtii
GTTAATAATTGGCAAATTCCAACTTGGAGCGAACAACCATATACATTGGGTTCACAGCAAATTTCAACAACTGTGTACCAGCCACCGGGCATTCAAAATTCATCTCTCAATCCGGCAGCGCAAACAACCGCGGAAGAGTGTCAACCCAGGCAAATCATATTATATAGCTGAATAAATGATTTAAGATTAATTTAATTGAAATTGTATTGAAATTATATTGAAATGTAAAACCCGGAATATTATAATATCTAGATTTAAGTTCTTGAAAAAATAGATTTCCTTTCGTCTCCTCACTGCGTTCAGGGGCGGGAGGATGTTAAGAGTAGTAATGTAGACCGGTCATGCAATTTGTTGTGCATTCAGCACGCACCGGTTCAGTGTGGCGCTGGCCACACTGACTGACAGCATTTGTGACATTTTATGTATGTAATCGAAATGTTCTGAATAAAGGTTTAGTCTTAAAGCAACAATCGAACAAGTCAGTCGTCTTCATTATTGACCAGTGACAATTTTGAAGGGTTTGAGCATTTAAATTGGGAATACGACTGTACTTTTCGCATTCTCTAGAATCCTCATCTTCATACTAAGTCCATGAAACACAATACATGGTTCGAAGACAGATTGGTTTATTTTTAAACACATGGAGAATTTCGTTTGTACTTAGTCCGCCAAAGCAGTTTGAGACAGACTTACGCAAATCCAATTTGTATGACATTGCGAATGAATGTATTTCGTCGGATTGAGTTTGACAGTAGTCTCAGGGTACCGATAAATGCACCGCGTGCGTTGGTTGACATTTTTGTGTTTGTTATTGCAGTGTAAAAAACGCTGTAAGTTGTGCCAAGACTTTCTATACATATGTTAAAATCATATTCACAAGTTTTCACGGTAATTTAAGTTACGAACATAACATACATAGACCATAATTTCGGAAAAGTCAGCTTGCGTGCGTAAGCCTCTTTATTTTATACAGTTTTACAATACACTACGCTTTATACGGTTTTTGTATTTTTCTGATAGAATACTTACATTACTTAAAATTCTAGTTTTCAGTTCTTCATTGAAGCACAGCTACATTAAAAGTAATGAATTTCACCCGACGTCAGATAAAAGTCAATTTGAGCGTCGGGTAAAGTTCATTTTTGAAAATTGAATTTTACCCGACCTGAAAATCGTCGGATAAAATTCATTTTGCGTGTCGGGTAAAATTGATTTCCAATATGAATTTCGCCCGACGTCGGATAAAAGTCAATTTGAGCGTCGGGTAAAATACATTTTTGAAAAATGAATTTCACCCGACGTAAGAATCGTCGGATAGAAGTCAATTTATTAGTCGGGTGAAATTCATTTTCAAAAATGAATTTCACCCGACCTGAAAATCGTCGGATAAAATTCATTTTCAATATGGATTTCACCCGACGTCGGATAAATGTCAATTTTTTGAAAAATGAATTTTACCCGACTGTTTTTTAACATCGGATAAAGTTCATATTGTGAAAATAAATTTTATCCGACGTCGGGTAAAATTCAGTTTTTGCGTCGGGTAAAATTCATTTTCACAATATGAACTTTACCCGATGTAAAAATCGTCGGGTGAAATTCAATTTGGGCGTTGGGTAAAATTCATTTTGAAAAGTGAACTTTAACCGACGTCGGGTAAAATTCAATTTAAGTGTCGGATAAAATAGAATCGGATATTATTCAGGGAGCCCAATAAATGTGTATAACTGCATATATTTGGTGTATATTTCGTCTATGGCATGATGAAAGTTGCTATTTTCCATTAAAGTTCATCCAAATATTTAGAGCTGTCGACTGTCGATATTTATGCTGCGTTTTCAAGGCGGCGTCTCAATTCATTCTGTGCACTCTTTTTAATGGAAGAGTACAATTTCAACAGCACTCCAAACACTATTAAACCAACCAATAGGTAGAGAAGTGTCTTCATATCGCTGAGTCCCATAGAGTTTTCTACAACTTTTATTATTTTTTGCTCATCGATTTGAACAATTTGATTCGGAGGATTTCGCTGGCTAATAATGTCACTCACTTGAAAGCCAGCCATTGATGCCATAGCGTATTTTCCAATGACGGAAACAATCTGAAGAATAGCCACCATTTTTCACAAATATAACGAACAAACCCGGTAATATGATGACTATTGTCCGTTCCTAAATCTACGACAACGCCATCTCTCGTTCCCAATCTGTTGCGAGTTTTTTAACCAACCCATATTGATTGGTTCAAATTAAATAGTTTAATATACATTCAATAAGGGTTCAAGTCTAATCCCGACTATTTGAAAAATCCTCAGGTAAAATATTAAAACAAAACTTGAAACAATTTTTTTTAATTCATTTTTTTAATTGTCGTCGATTTCATGGAGTAAAACATATAGAAATAATATATACAGACAAAAATCACACTTTATAACAGAGGAACGAAACATGCTGTGTATGAAAATACTAATACATGTGCGCATACTCAGCTTCGTTTCTGTGATGACCACTTTAAGCGTACATGTGATGCTTGTGTATGTATTGTTTTTTTAATCTCTACAGTGTATATAAAATGAATTTTGTTTCAACAAATGATTTTAAATATGGTTTCAATAATTTAAATGAGGATTTGAAAAAAATGTGGGATTAAAATTAAATTCTTTTATTTTATTTTAAATTAAAGTGAAAATTTTGTCACAGAAATAGCTACTGGTGTGTAACCAAAGATGGCGTTTTCGGTTTAGATGCCACTGACGTTAACATATAAATATGTCAATGAAATCTCCGGTTATAACGAACTTGAACTGGTTTCAATCACACATGCGCGCTAGGGGGGGTTTTCCAGTTTGACCCCCACCTGAGGCAAATTTTTCAAAATGTTTAGGAGATTTACCGGTTTGACCCACCTCTGAGAATTTTTTTCTCACCAGTAAACATATCGAAGTGTTAAAAAAAGTTATAAATTTCCTTAGTACAGATCGATATAAAGTGGCGAAAAAATAAGTATGTGAAAATAGGGGGTGCCCATACCATGAGGGGGGGTCGGGGGAGCACCCCACCATGTCAAAATTTGGTCGGATCAAAAAATAATGTACTACAAAGTTGTTCAGAATGACGAGAGAAATTTTTTATGACCCCTGCCCTCCAAGTCCCCCCGATTTTTCACATTTTGGGTGAGGAATTTTGTACTAAAATGTATGGCCAACTATAACTAATTTTATCCGCACATTTCATTTAGGCCATTGCCCATCCCCTCCCATCACCCCCAAGGGGGGTCCCCCTACAAAATTCACGAAAATTTCGAAAAATACCCAAGTTGCAACACACATTTCTACTTGTTTCTCTCATGCAAAATTTGTATTTTAGTTTTCCATATAAATACCCCCCTCCCCCTTCGAGATCAAAGTCAATTTGACCCCCCCTGATCAAAAAACCGTGCGCATGTGTGGTTTCAATAATGAACTTCACTGTTTGAGTGCAGAATTGCTGAGATAATAAAACTATATATATACATGTTAATATGAATGATTTCAAATTATTTTGACGTAATTTTTCATTAAAAATTGTTTAACATAATGGCTCCTAGAAAATCTTCATTCAACAGTGAGTGGAAAAAAATATATTTGTGGATCAATGGAGTGCCAAAAGATAATTTTAGTGCATATTGCAAACTTTGCAAAAAAACATTCTCAATCTCTGCAAAAGGAGTAGGCAATGTAAAAGAACATGCAGAAAGAGATAATCA
>NW_022198696.1:0-3873 GCF_009176525.2 Contarinia nasturtii
ACCTTCCAAAGAAGATCCTACCATACAAACACCCGTTTATCAAAGTTCGGGTTGTTGACGTCTCTAGACTTATATAGTGTTGCCCTAACACAATCTATGCAAAAGAAACCACTTGCACTTGATTCATGGTTCGATTTGGCGATGAATGTTTCATTGCCCAAAATGATTTTTTCAGTGCAACATGCTATGAGGTGAAGTAAACACCCAATTTCAGACACCCTTTGGAATTTTTTCGAAACTTATTTTGCTGATTACTAACGATAGTGTCTAATTCTATTGTTTTAATCCAAATTCGGATGTGCTGTAACCATAAGAATCACCAAGAATGAATTTTTACTTGACCAACCCTGTTTTGGCACTCGGTGACAGTTTTGAAGGGTTTGAGCATTTAAATTGGGAATACGACCGTACTTTTTGCTTTTTCTAGAGTCCTCATCTTCATACTAAGTCCATGGTTCGAAGAGAGATTGGTTCATCTTTAGACACATGCACAATTTGTTTTGAACTTAGCTCGCCAAAACCATTTGAGACACTTTTTCGTAAATCCAATTTGTGGGACATTGCGAATGAATGTAATTGAATGGTTTGTGTTTAACAGTAGAGTAGGAGTCCCGTTAAGTCTCCTATGTGCATTGGTTTACATTTTTGATTTTTTTATGGCGCGCAATAAACGCTGTAGTTTGTGCAAATTTCAGTGGGACATATGTTAGCGCCATTAGATCCATTGCCATTGCCATTAGAAGCAGAAGAAATTGATTACAACGTCGCAACCGACGAGACACAGTCATCAATGTACGAAATCGAAAAAATACTGGACAAGAAGCGGACTAAGGGCGGTGAGGTGAGTGAATGATATGCGTCTTTATAACATACTATATGTATATATACAACTAGGGGGATATTGCGTGTATATAGTCGCAATTTATTGACAAATATTTGCGACACATTGGTTATATTCGTATACGAATATGAAACCACTTTTTTCAAATATGCCACCAATATATTCCAATATATTATACAAAATACTCTTGTAAATACTAGAGTACAAGTACTTGCCAGAGTACAAATTGTAAAAATATATAATATTGAAAATAAAAAAATAAAATAAAACATTTTTTCGGTTTTTCATTAAAACATTTTCTTTTCAATAATATTTTTGCAATGAGTCGTTTAAGTAACTAGAGTAATACTCTAATAGCTAGAGTATTTTGTTAAGTATATTGGAATACAGTGGTGGCATATTCATATATTTGTTTATATTCTTTTGCGAAGTCGTTTCGCAATCTCCCCCTAGATATACAATTTTGCAATAAAATTCATATACATATTTGTAAATTTTTAACATCTAGATTGAATACAAATTTCAATGAAAGTATTCCGCGGCCGGCGGCCAAAGTAGTAGCAACAGTACCAGTTGGGTGAATGCGGAAAACCTGAGCGGCTGCTATGATATGATCGAAGATTTTGAATGTGAAAGTATGAAATACAATGATGATGATGATGATGATGATGATGATAATGATAATTATAATGATTATTAGGTTAATAACCCCACATAAGAATGTGAAATGTAACGAAAACAATGCCGAACATGTGTAATGTTATTATGTGTGTGTTCGTGTAGTAAAAACCATAAGCAAAATAAAAAAATGCAAAACGAAAAAAAATGTATTGTTAAAATGAAATCCAAATATATAAGGAATTTATTAAACTAACTAACTAGCATCATAAGTGTCATTTTTTGTCGTTCTAAGTGTGATTTTGAATTATAATAGGCATCATCTAATCTAGGGGGAGATTGCGTGCATATAGTCGTGATTTATTCACAAATATTCGCGACACATTGGTTTATATTCGTATACGAATATGAAACCACTTTTTCAAATATGCCACCAATATATTCCACTTATTCCACTATATTATATAAAATACTCTTGTAAATACTAGAGTACTAGCTAGAGTACAAGTACTTGCTAGAGTACTTGCTTTTTGACCACATTTATTTGAAGCGTCTCAAACATGGTAAGTTTGCTTCTTTTCACATACGAGGGTTGCTCCATAATTTTTTTTAAAAACATATATAACACAGTTGTTTTTTGTCGAAAATGGTTTTATTGTTTTTCAAAATATTCCCCGAGATGATCGATACACTTTTGCATTCGATGAAACCATTTGTCATAGCATTCGTGCCACTCCGAAACTGATATCTCCAAAACGTGTGTTTTGAACGCTTCAACTGCTTCTTCTGGTGTCGAAAATCGTTGACCACGTAGTTTTTTCTTCACGCTTGGGAACAAAAAAAAGTCATTGGGTGCCAGGTCAGGACTGTACGGTGGATGACCCATCAGTTCGATGTTTTGACCGGTCAAAAATCGAGTAGTTTGAAAAGATGTGTGAGAGCTCGCATTATCGTGATGAAGAATTATTTTGCGACGGTGGTTGTTTTTTCTTATTTCACCAAACACTTCGGGCAAACAAATGGTGGTATACCAATCAGAATTGACGGTCTTACGATCCTCTAGTGGAACGGTTGCCACATGACCACTTCTCCCGAAAAAACAGGCGACCATTCGCTTCGAAGTGCTTCTTGCTCGAACAACTTTCGTTGGGTTATCTTCATTTTGGAAGACCCATACAGTCGACTGCTGTTTCGTTTCGGGCTCATAGGCATATATCCACGATTCGTCACCAGTGACGATTTTATTAACGTCTTTTGAAGCACCACGATTGTATTTGTTGAGCATTTCTTTACACCAACTCACACGAGCCATTTTTTGTTCATCGGTCAATTTATGTGGGATCCAACGAGAGCAAATCTTTTTTACGGCTAAATGTTCATGCAAAATTGTATGTATGCTGTGGGATGAAATGCCCAAAGATGCCTCAATCTCACGGTAGGTCACATGACGATCTTCCATAATCAGTTTTCTGACAGCATCGATGTTTTGTGGCACAACAGCCGATTTTGGACGACCTGTATGAAACTCGTCTTTGAGCGAACTACGACCGCAACGGAATTCTCGGTACCAGTTATAAATTGTCTGAAGGGTTGGTGCTTCATTGCCAAAGGCCAAATGAAGTCGATCGAAACACTGTTGTTGAGATAATTTACTTCGAAAATCGTAGTAAATCATTTTACGAAAATCTTCACGTGTAAAATTCATTTTTTTGTTGAGTCGCAGTTTACCAGTCACTGTAAACAATACAAATAGCGTTCGTACGACAAAAGGTTCAGGGCACGAATACATACCAAAACATCAAACTTTACGAATATGACAATGGTTTACATCGGGCAACACTATAAGTACCATTTTAAAAAAAATTATGGAGCAACCTACGTATTTTAAAAATATTTTATTTAAAACTTAGAATATTTAAAAAAATTTACTAGAATAAATAAGGTCAAAAAAGAGGTTATGTCAAGTATAAAATTTTTGTTGATATTTGGTACTAGATTTTAGTACAAATCTAGTACTCTTGCACAATGAACTTATTCTTCAAAATTAGGTTAATTTTCATAATCCACGGATAAATAAATAAATAAAACACACAATAAAAAATAAAATAAAACATTTTTTTTTAATTATACAAATCAAGAAAAAACCATTTTTTCGATTTTTCAATGAAACATTTTCTTTTCAATAATATTTTTACAGTGAGTCGTTTAAGTAACTAGAGTAATACTCTAATAGCTAAAGTATTTTGTTAATTATATTGGAATATATTGGTGGCATAGTCGTATATATTTGTTTATATTCTTTTGCGAAGTTGTTTCGCCATCTCCCCCTAGCATCTAATGTTCTTAATATGATCACATTGAAATGTCTCTCTCTCTCTCTCTCTCTCTCTCTCTCTCTCTCTCTCTCTCTCTCT
>NW_022198696.1:3883-17512 GCF_009176525.2 Contarinia nasturtii
TCTCTCTCTCTCTCTCTCTCTCTCTCTCTCTCTCTCTCTCTCTCTTCATAAATAGTAACAAATTTTCCGATTGATGCTGTTGCTAATCCGTCGTACACAATGACGATTTCGTCCGACGATGATGATGATGATGATGTTGGCAGCAGAGGCGACAATAAAACAACGGTAAACGATACTCATTAATAAATAAAACTAATGGTATAAATATACGAACGATTGATGTATTTATTTGTTGTGTGTTGCATTGTTAACAGGCCAACGGCTTACAATGTGGAAAAAGAAGTTTGTCGCCATCAATGATTGTATCTGAATCGATAATAAAGAAGAACAAGAAGGCGAATAACCGAACCACCACATCTCACCGCAATGATGAAGATGACACGTTCTGGACATGCAATAGTTGTAGTTACACGGGCAATTATTCGGTCATTGACAACGAACTATGCGACAGGTGTAGAGCGGAAAGGTTTGCGACGGTGGCAGCGGGCGAAACAATTGATATTGATGATGATGATGATGATATTGTTATGATCGTCGCCGATTCAAGAAACGACGATGATGAAAATGATACTTGGAACAAAATGTGCGAAAGAGCAATTCATACTGCTGTAGTAAATCGACATCGATCACCACCTCGAGCGGCTAATGAAAATCAGCGCCTGCCGCTTTATAGATACGGCATGGTATCGCTGTTTGAATTCGATTTGAAGTCACTAGAGAACGATACATGGCTTACAGACAACATCATCGCATTTTACATGGAATATTTAGAAGATCAAGTTGAGAAGAAGCTGCAACCAAATACTATTTTGATGGTGAAGCCGGCAATTACACAGCTTCTAAAAGGCAGAAATCATAAGGAAATTATAGGAATGATGCCTGCTTTGTCTGAAAAAAGAAACGAAAACCATACAGCTTTCAAGTATTCCTTTGTTTTTTTCGCATTGAATGATGCAAATGCTGATTGTGAATCAAGTGGAGGCCATTGGGTGATTTTGGCATATTCACGAGCCGAACACTTGTTTCTCATTGTTGATTCATTGTCACGAAATCGATTGAATGGAAATGGTGGTGATAGCAAAATACTACATCATCTAAGGTTGGACGAACTTTCAAAGGCATTATGCGGCGGCGGCGGCGGCAATGCATCGAAATACAAAAAAATGTCAGCACCATGCGTCCAACAGCCAAATACGAATGATTGTGGCATATACGCATTATGTAACTTGGATGTTTTGCTGAAAAAGGTTATAAAGTATAAATCAATAGGCGAAGCTGTGTACGAACAAAAATACAACTTGAATGAAATCACGATAAAAACTTTCAACGAAAAGAGAGGCAAACTACGCCAATTGATTTGTACATATTCAAATGAAATACAAAAGTGAGTTTTATGTAATTCATTCAGTTACCAATTCTTTAATTTCACATTAAAAAAATCACTTTAAATACGAACATTTGTGGAATCAAGTGGATACCGATGCTGTTGATATACATCGCAGTGACCAATCGTCAAAATCGGGTAATTATTTTTCTATATTGTAATATGAATGTAGCAACGATATAGTCAAATAATAATAATAATTTTGATTTCACACACAGATGCCGACGACGACGACGACAACGACACTGTCATCATCAATGATCCAAATGAATGGTTGGATTTGGTAAGGAAAGGCTTCAAAAACAGGCCATCATCAATTAATTATTATCATTGTCTTAATTGTTTTTTTTTTGTTCAATTTTTTATCTATTTATATTTGCAGGTCCACAGGGGCCAGCGCATTTATAGCTACGGCAATGTATCGCTATTTAAATCCGATTTGAAATCGTTAGAAAACGGTGCACGGCTTACAGACAACATCATCACATTTTACATGGAATATTTGGAAAATGAACGACCAATGCCAGACATTTTGATGGTGCCGCCGGCACTTACACAACTTCTAAAAGGCAAAAATCATGTGGAAATTGAAGATATACTATCTGATTTGTCTGCAGATAAAAAGAAATTTGTTTTTTTCGCATTGAATGATGCAAATGCAGAGGGTGGCGATGAAGGCCATTGGGTGATTTTGGCATATTCACGAGCCGAACACTTGTTTCTCATCGTTTGTTCATTATCACGAAAACAATTGAACGGCAATGGCGGTGATAGCAAAATACTCCACCATCTAAGGTTGGACGAACTTTCAAAGGCATTATGGGGCGGCGGTGACGACAATGCATCGGAATGGCCAGTAATTTCAGCACAATGCAAGAAACAGCCAAATACGAATGATTGTGGCATATACACATTATGTAACTTGGATGTTTTGCTAGAAAAGGTCATAAAATATAAATCAATAGGCAAACCTGTACAAGAACAAGAATACAACTTGAATGAAATCCCGATAAAAACTTTCAACGAAAAGAGAGGCAAAATACGCCAATTGATTTATGCATCTGCAGAAAAGTTGATTTTAGATGCAAATACAATGACCACCGACGACGACGACAACAACGAAAAAAACGGAAAAAGTAAATCATCATCGAAAAAAATCGGTGACCAAAAAGGTGTTGAAATTGAAAGAAAATGCAAACTACCCGCCTGGCTAGCTAATCTTGCTGCTGCTGGTGGTTCATCAACAACAACAACAACAAAACAATCAACTGAAAATGAAGGCACATCACAAACATGTGATTTTGTGTTGAACAATAATAACGACGACGACGACGACGACTACACCATCGATGAAATGCATGCCAAACTGACCAGCCAAGTTCCAGTTCTAGTTCCAGGTAATTAACAATGGGGTGGTGTTAAACCATTGTCAAAATAAAATAAAACAAAATTAAAGAAGAACAGAAATAATTTTATCTTATTGTTGTTATTTTGAATGTTTATTGTTTAGTGAACGCCGATAACGATGACAACGACAATGGCAGCGACGATGACAACGCCGCTATTAACATCGATACGGACGACAATCTATTGGCTACAGGTTAGGGTGGATGAATTTTTCTCGATTTGGCTCTACAGCCCAGAGTAGTTGTATAAGCATGAGCTGATTCCAAAACAGCCATTTTTTGATGGGTTTATATGTCATATAGGGTGGCGAATTGAACGAGAGTGAAGAAAACTTTTTCAAAAAAGTCGAGAAAAATGTAATTTTTAGTAATAACAATTTTGGTTTATTTTTTTTTATTTCTACGGTCGAATTGATCTTATTTTCATCAATTAAGACCATTTTAGTCTTTATAAACCATCAAATACTATTTGAAAAATAGCCAAATTATAATGATTTACTAATCTAGGTAAATTCAAAAATCGTTAAAAACCGGAAAAATTAAAGAATTTCAATAGTCAACAAATTCGAATTTTTAGTAACGACCATTGCAACGGCTATCATAGCTTGATAGGGTTGTGTACACAGATTACTTAGCCATGCTGATTACTGAGCTGGGGTCTGCACGTCTAAGTTTTATTTTTATTCAAGAACCCGGTATTTACCGGTTTAAAGAAAATTGTCAATATTGAGTCAAAAATGAAAAGCTTGTTGGAGAAGCATCCTCTATCTTCATTTGAATGACTCAAGATCCACGGAGATTATATATTTAGAGAAATTCCTGAAGATTTGCAACGTTTTGTGATGATTTGAAATCTAAAAGAGGTTTTCTGATAGTGTTTCTTTTGGATTTTTTATCCTTGTACTGAAACAAAATAGGGCTTGATCGTAATTAGGGAGTTGAACTGTATGATGTTAGATTTACCTACATTGATTTCATTTAACGACAGAAGGATAAAATTGGCAATAAAATCACCATTTCAAAAAATATCGGATATGAAGAAAAATGAAGAGAGTGATCTTTTTTTAGTCGAAGTTTTGAATATACACCACCATAATTTTTATACCACGAGATCGTTTCAAGTGTTTATTATGGCTTTAGATCGCTATGGACTTCAGCATTACAAAGCGGTTTGGGAATTGAAAATATTATCCGTAATGTGACCTTAGTGTTGATTTATCTCATACTGTCTTTGGTCAATATTGACAATTTTCTTTCAACCGGTATTTAAAAAAACTCCGATGTACTGGGGTCTAACTGAGCCGTATTAGAAGAATTCACGATTAGTGTACACTCGGCACATCTTCGCTGCTTAGGCGAATATCAGCACTAGAATTCACTGCGACATGGTCAAAAAACATCAAGTAGCCATGTATAGTCGTTTCCAAAAAGATCTGTGTTGTCAAACTAATACAATGAATTTCGGAACACATTTCCATTCAAAAGTACACAAGGCTCCTTAGTTAAACGTGTCAATTTGGTTTGAATTTTGTTGAGGGTATGTTGTTTGTTCAAAATTTTGACAGTTCGCTGTAACAGATCTTATTGAAAACGACTATACATAACAATGTTATGTACATTTTTCATTCTCTTTTGTGCGAACTTTCTTTGATGCATTAGATGCACGACAGTTCGCAGTGAACTCAATGGCTGATATTCCGTAAAGCAGCGATGATGTGCCGAGTGTACACGAATCGTGAATTGTTCTAATACGCGGTACTGAACTCGTATTGGATTTAAACGAGTATGGTCATTACTAAAAATTGGTTGACTAGTGAAAGTTATTAATTTTGCTTTGGCTATTTGAAGTTTATAAAGACTAAAATGGTCTTAATTGATGAAATAAGATCAATTTGAGCGTAGAAATGTAAAAAATATACCAAAATTGTTATTACTAAAAATCACATTTTTTTCGACTTTTTTTAAAAAGTTCTCTTCACTCTTGTTCAAGTCGCCACCCTATATGACATATAAACCCATCAAAAAATGGCTGTTTTGGAATTAGCTCATGCTTATATATCTATTCTGGGCTGTAGGCTTTGATACTTAAATTTTCTCGAAAAAGTCATTCACCCTACTACAGGTGAATAATAATAATAATAAATTGACAGCAATTCAATTTAGAATTCCTCACAATTCACACGTACATTTATACTCAAATGTCATCGGTTGCGGAGTTAGGGCATAAACAAAAAAAGAAACGATTGCGGACTTGGAGCAATGTATGAAATCTCTATGTACGCATTGAATGCAATGAAATTTATTGTTTTTCATAAAAATTCGAGAAGATAAAAATTCAATTTCAATTTAGAATAATTGTGCTATGGAATGTAATTGCATAAATAATAAAATCATAAATGTTGATTATCACGTTCAATTCGGGAATAAAAAATTGTACTACCCCAACTCCGCAACCCCAACTTCGCAAAACAAACTTTAATACGTGTATAAATATGTTGATTGATTTCAGATTCAAATGTAAAACCAAGCGCCGGTACATCAGGCAACAAGCCAAACAAACGGTTCGATTTGCTAGGTCTTCAAACGTCAGGTATATACATATAGATAATAAATAAATGTTAATGATATCGTTAAAAATCGATGATGATGATGATGTTTTTATTGATTTCTCAATGTGTATCAAATTTCTTTTGTCTAGCCAAACCGACCGCTACAATTGTCCGTTCAAATCAAAAGTTCAAAACTCCACCAGTTAAGGTTGTTCACATGAAAAACCACATCAACTACGGCAAAATCAAACAAAATAACGGGCAGTTATTATGCAAACAGTTACAAGATCTATACAAGAATCAAATGAAATGGGGCAAAACCAGTCCAATGTCAATCGGTTATACAATGGTCAATGGTGATAAGCGTTTGCTGTATTTTGGTGGTAGCGAAGTAGAAAAGTCAACTTAGAAATATCATCAATCACTTGGTACAGTGAATGGCAATCATGTTGGTGGACATGACCCCATGTACACCAAATTAATTAATCAAATCAATGTCGAAGCATATCCAACGAAATTCGAAATGACTGTACTGCGTGACTTGGGTATGCCTGCAACCATTTTCGAAGCGTGTGTATTCACTGCACTAAAGTACCGTAAGAACAGCGCTGAGATACGCAAACGCCTGTGTAATTCACGCGCCGAAACTGTCACCGACAAAGAGGCAATCGAAATTTTGCGCAGCGACAAACACGAAATCGATCTTCGTGAATTTTTTTGGAGTGCATGCAAGTCGAACAAGAACTAGGAGAAGAAGAGCATCATAAATCATTAACAGCAGCAGCAATTGAAATTATCACAATCGATTTGACGACAGAGATTATGGAAGACGATGCGCCAATGCAAAGCAACCAAACCAATCCACCGTTGAAAAGCAACCAAAAACGGCTGGAAAACAAACAACAAAGAAAACATTCGACAAGCCAGCCGTCAATATTGCACGCATCAACAATGACCTCGTTGATATCAAATAGAAGAAGGGTCAATCGTTATGCAAACGATTGCAGGATCTGCACAAAAGTGATGCGATGAAGTGGAACGAAACAAATAATCGAATGTCAATTGGATACGCAATGCTGTACGATGATCATTTGCTCTATCATGGTGGAAGCGAGACGAATAAGGACAACAGGTATTATCATCCATCACTTGGTACGGCGCGTCCATTCATGCATATTTATAACATTGAGGGAAAAATGAATGGCAATCATGTTGGTGGTCATGACCCCATGTATACCAAATTGATTAATCAAATCGATGTAGAAACATATCCAACAAAATTCGAAATAACTGTTCTGCGTGATTTGGGTATGCCTGCAAGCTGCAACCATATTCGAAGCGTGTTTATCGAGCGCACTAAAGGCTCGCAAGGATAGTGCTGAGATTCGAAAACGTCTATGCAATACGTTGACTGAAATTGTTGCTGATGAACAGGCAATAGACATTTTGGCTAGCGCACACGATTAAATTGATCTCGGCGATTTTTTTTGGAGAACATGGAAAAGAAGCACATCAAAGAAGAAGACATTGATGTGTTGAGCAAAGGAACAGTGCCAAGGACTTTACCACAACAAGTACAAGATGTGAATGGCCAAAATATTGTTTCACAATATTGCGTAGTGTGCGGAAAGGAATTAAGATCCACAGACAATATTACACGCCATTTTACCGACAAAATTCATGACGAGGAACATAAAAAGGCATATTTGGATGCAAGAAAGAAATTATTTCAAAAAAAAAAGAATGTCATTTGTCCAAAAGTTGGCAAGCACTACACCGCCGCCGCCGCCGCCGCCGCCGCCGCCGCCGCCACCAACACAAACCAAAAAATTCAAATGCGATCTCTGTGATAAAAGTTACCAATGTCAAAAGGCTCTAGCTCATCACAAACGCGACAAACACTCAGGAGTCATATATCAATGCCGAGAATGCTCAAAAACATTTACCCAAAAAGGTACCTTGAATAGACACATCGACGATATGCACAGCAAAGAACCACCAAAATTCAAATGCTCTGAATGTAAGTATGCAACCAATCGTAAAGAAAGTTTGGAGACACACATAAACTCGCACACTCGAAGATCTCTTGTACATGAACAGCAAGGCGCCACCGACAAATTTCAATGCGACTTCTGTGGATTCAAAACAAAAACAGCAAAACTACTTAGTTAGTACATTAGTACTAACCATACCACCTAAATGAAATGTCAAATAAAATTTTACATCGTTTCAATTTTTTGTCCATATTTTTCCACACACCGCCTACAGAGATTTCAATGATAAAATAAATAAAAAAAACTAAATAAATAAATCGAATTTTATTTTTATCATTTATTATATAATCAACGGATGTATACACTTCTGGCAATCCTTTGAAGTCGAAACTTGTGATGCCCAGTAATTTTCGATCCCTTGATATAACTGGCCCTCAAATTTAATGCATTTTTTTCAGTTTAAAGTATGAAAATCAAATCTAGTCCGAATACCGCCTGAGTCCCTTTTATTTATTTTTATTCAGGAACTTCTAATTTCTAAAAAAAAAAAATTATCATATGGCTGTCATGACAAAGGTATGTTTTTGTCGATACTTTCGTAGCTATTGACGGTCGCAATCCAAGGGAGAGATTGGTAACTACAAAAATTTTTAAATGTCAACCCTAGCAAATCGATAGAAAAAGTTGTAGCAAAAAGGTTTCATTCGGATCAAAATTCCCCTAGCAAATCGAAACGATTTTCTCTCGTCAAAAACCCTTACAATTTTGATGATTTGACATTCGAAAATTGTTCACTATTTCTAAATGGGTAATTTCAAATCTTTAAGGGTTCATCTGATTCCTTGGACCCCTGATCAGAAGATATTTCTGATGATAGACATCGTCATAGCACATTTTTGCTAGCTTAAGAAACAATTTTTTTCATTTTTTTAAAAACATGATCAGGCTTTAAAAATAACAGATGTTAATAACCTTTCAAAGTAAAGAAAATGAAAGTGAATGGAATGAATTTGAGTTTTTTTTTCAAATATCATTTTCATCTAATCCACACATCAAACACAGATGGATTGAAGATACCTAGACAGATCATTTACAATTATAATTTAATATTCAATTTTTTTCTTCTAATTTCACTTTTATAGCTATATAATATCAGTGAGGGTAATACTTCGTTAAGAAGATCCAAAAAGTCATCAACTAATCTTCACTTTCATTTACATAGCCGCTGAATTTTCAAATCTTGATGACGATGACAGCATTGCCGATTATGTTGACAATATTCAAGACAATAACTACGCGGCATTTGTCCAATTCCGTCAAAATGGTTCCTTTTTCTTTTGTAGTGCAACTATTCTTAGTAAAAATAAAGTGTTAACGGCTGCTAATTATTTGAACGGGAGTAAAAACGTCAGTTTGGTAGTCGGTACTGTAAAAATGGATGATGGCAATTATACAGTGGATATTAGCCAACAAGAAATTTTTATTTATCCCGGTTTTGATAAAGACACGAGGTCGCATGATATAGGTGAGAAGAAATCATCATCCTGAATATGATAAAAATACAAATGACAATGACTATATTATGTCCTAACAGCTCTAATCCAGCTTAAAAAACCGTTGCAATTCAGCGAATATGTTGGACAGATCAGTTGGGATAAAAGATACAAAGCTAAAAGTGGAAGGAATGTTGTATTGATGGGCTATTCGGATGATCTTCTTCGGTATGTTAATTCAACGATTATTGAGTTTAAAAAGTGTCGCGATTTGTACTTGGAAAATGATCGTGAGTTGGACGAAGAAAAACAATTTTGTGTAGATACTGGAAATTATGTTAACGCCCTGCGTATGTGCAAATCAATATAGGAAATTATAGCCTTTAGAATGCCCATATAAATGCGAGTGGAGCCGTAAGTCATATAAAAATGGTACATACATATAAAAAACTGTTATAATTTCACAGTCGTTCTATTGAAATTTAATAACTCAAGAAAATGACAAAATTTTCAATTTAATTTAAACGGTTTTTTTATTATTGTAGTTGATTCAATATTGTTCATAATAAATTTATATCGGATAATAATTAACATTGACATTTTAATTCTTTTTTCTATTAAAAAATAAAACAAACACATTTTTATTAAAATTATTTATATATGTAGCTTATTGCACACTGTGCGCAGTGTACATTGAGGTGTATAACAATTTTTTTGTTTGTTTTACATGTTAAGGTCATCTGCAGACAACTTCAATAACAATTGCCGAATCCATTTTCGTTGTGGCCGGCGTTTTCCATCATATTATTCATTGCTTGCATTCCATTTACTTGGTTCATTGGCGCCGTTCGTACTGTTTGCATGTGCAAATAACTTGGCATTTGTAATAATGGCGGTGGTTGCATTAACGGTTGGATGGTTGGATGTACATATGCTGCTTGCATTGCTTGGTGGTGGTGGTGTATGGTCTGTACGCGTTGTTGTGGTGGTGCCATTTGTAGTGGGTGGTTGATGTAATGTTGTGGTGATCTTGATGGAGATCTTGATAGTGATCTTGATGGTGATCTTGATGGTAATGGTAGTAGTGGTGATGGTGTATTTGTTGACGATGAATGATCACTGTAATATGCTTGCATCGGTTGGTGGTGCATTATTGGCTGTTTTATTGATTGTGGTCTGCTACCGCTATCGCTATCGCCATCGCCGCCGGTTTGGTATGACGAATTTTCGGTCCATGTCTGAATTAAAATATTTGGGTTGCGTTGGTGGTGACATCATGGAAAACGACATTGCTTCATCAAACATATTCTCAAGTACATTCAGGTTAAATTTCTGTAATAATACTCTGGATTCAAATCCTTTGAACGTTGCTTTACGTATAGATTTTACTCCCAGCTGGCGTGCAAGAGTTCCAATTAAATTGTAAAACTGTTGAATAACATCGGCACAACGATAATTTGAATTGATTTGTTTTTCCAATTTATAGTTTTCGTAGCAGTTTTCCAGTGTATTGTCGCGTTGATGTGTTTGTAGGTCTGTTTGTTTACACCATTGACAAGCTATAGCGCTGGCATGATGATTATGATTTAATACCATGTGCTCAATTGTCGTTATGTACGGGCCAATAAATTCACAATGTTCGCATTGCAATAGTTTTGTGTCGACCAATGACTTTTTTATTTTATACTTGATATAATGAAACAAATGGAAATGTCGAAGTGACAACATTTGTTCCAATAGCTTTGGTTCGGCCATGATTTCGGGATATAAATGATTTTTTTCCACGTTATAGTCCAAAATGCACATTATTTTTAACGCTGTATCATCATCCTGCTGCATTGAATTTATGAAAATTGATGATATGGGACGAGTCATCAAATACTGTCTGGCGTGTTGACGCATTCTTTCATCCATCGTCGTCATCATCATCATCGACATTATTATTATCTATTATTCGGCGGTAAGGTTGTTGTTGGTCCAACAAATTGTTTGAGCGCGAAATGTAGATATTTTTTTTTTGGATCACCAGCTGAAAAAAAAAACAAATACAACGATTAAACTTAACAGTGTAGAAAAGAAAAACAAAAACAAACTACAGCTATCCAACTACAAATAAATGTTACATTTTTATGCACCAAACAATTATTCACATTATTTATTATAATTGCATTCATTCGATCAATCCAGATTTATTTGCGCGCACCAACTTATATTAAATACGCGCCGCGACATATCAATCGAAAGATTGAGAGAAAGTTGAAAGAAATCGCGACGACAAGACACTGACAATGGTCTATTATGTAGTGTAGGTACTGTAAATGTGTTTTCAGATTGCCTACTATCAATAAAAGGTTTATACCAATAAAAACGAATTTTATTTATTTTTTAATTTCGAGAGAGTTTTATTCAAAAAATTAACACTAGAATGGAAAAAGAACTAAAACTAAATTATGACACGCACAATACAAGTCTATCGCGAGTTTTTTTTATGTTCCTTAATTGGGTACTTATAGATATATAGGTATTAATTGATAGATTCGAAAATATATTTAGTCGGGGTTTCTTTTTTCTATTAAAAATATCTGATGAATTCGATAGTTTCCGCTTCATTATGTCTTTGTTTATAGCTAAAAAAAAATTCAAAAATATCTACAATATTATAACGTATTATATAATATGGAATTTTAATATTTTTAATGGTTTCCCCCGCTAGGGCCACTAAATAAAGTTAATCTTTTTGCCGGCAAACTTTTGAATAATTGACTTTTCAGGGATAACTAAGTTGACAACGAAACACTTTTGATAAGCATTTTTTTTTAGTACATGATATCTGATAATTTGTTAAGGAAGTTGGTAAGGCCTAACTAATAAGTTATAATGATAATCAGCGTGGAAATGGGAAAATAGCGAGAAAAAAATTATCGATTATTATTCAAATACATACATAATTTCTTAATTTTTGTTTTTAAAGTAATATTAAGTATAGTTTGTTTTTCCTGCATCTACGGTATATGGCTGGTTATTCAAAAATGAGGATCCCACACAATTGAATCCGCTCGTCTCATTTCGATGAAGCTCAAATTGGTGTCACCATTTTTGGTTGTCCATTTTGTAGCCAAGAAGATATCATCACTCGTATAAATTATTATTTTTCGTGCTCCAACCAATTTGGCACGTTCTGCATTCAACATTGCCAAATTCAAAACTACACCTTTGTACTTTGGTATGAATTTTATTTTCTTCAATTTCGGCGATCGACGAATGAATGGTATAATGTGATCGATTCTATCCCCCTCAATGTAAAGACGTTCAAGTTTTGTCAGGCCATTTGCTAAACTTTCCATATCCTTAGGATCTTTCAATCCACCCAAAATAATTAATTCTCTCAGATCGGTCAATTGAGCTAAATTAAAACTCCCGTCGAACCATCCAATGCACAATAACTCGAGACCTTTGAGTGAGGCTAATGAAGTGCTGTCCTCTTCATCATCAACATCATAGACGTAAATGTATAATCGCTTATAGAAGCCTCGTTCATAGAGTTGATTTAAAAATTCACAAAGATTTTTAGATGTCTGGTTCTCATATGACGAACGGATTTCTACAGAGTAAAAGTTTTTAACTTCCAATATATCCAATTTTGCATTGGAATTTAAAAGTATGTCTTCATTCGCCCACAAAAACTCCGCCTTAGTTGAAAATCTCTGTACATTTGGATTGAGTACGAAAAATTCATGTAGTTCTTCAATTCGAAAACAACTAAATGGCCTCAATTCAAAACGTTCAAGCTTTGGATATTTTCGTAATAACAAATTAAAATAATCGATTTTATCAAAAAATGAATTTTGAAAGTAAATCTCTTTCAAATTCTTACAATGTTTCAATATCGAATCGTATAAGTCATCATCTATTGAACAGCCTCGGAATTGCAAAATTTCCAATTGGGGCAACAATTTTTTCAATTTCTTAACTATTTCGTTATCAATATATAAGCTCAAAATATGAATGTGTTTAATTGTATCGAATTTATCATTGATTTGGGATGATGCAATATAATAAATTGCATGATATAAGAAATCATCGCCGGCAGTTGAAATGCTCGGCATTAATTTATTGAAGCCAGATGTTTCAATGTCGGATGTGTAAAATCCATCTTCCTTACACACTCTTATAGCCGATGAATAATTTCGTTTGTAATATTCGCCGGCCACTATGTTCATTCGCTTGCATGTTTGTCCAAATGAATGCAAATCTTTCAGCGACAAATATTCAAAAATTTCATCCATACAATCGATGTGCAACTTGAATATTTTTGGTGGTGGTTTGTTAATAATGTTTGATGGTCCCGCAACGCCGCCACCATCAGCATCTTCAGGGTGCGATAATTTTTGCCTTTTTCGTCGATGATCCATGATGATGATAACTGTCGTTGTTTTTTTTAAATATACTAGTAAATTTCAGGAGAGAGAGAGAGAGAGAGAAAGAGAGACCCAGTAAATTTGTTATTTTTTTATGCCGAAAACAGAGAGAGAGATGTTAAATTTGAAGACAAAAAAAAGGCAAGAAAGAGAGAAAAAAGATAAATGTTTGTCTTTGATAAATGTCTTCAAAAGACACACACCGACACACACACACACACACACACACACATTCATACAAATTGATATAACTATAGAGTGTTCCAGCTCACATTAGTCGATATTGAAATATTTTCAATCAGCTGAAAAATTCCATCAATTTTGACGCAGCTGCCTCTTATAGATGTCCTATTAACACAGAAATATTAACATATCTTATTACTAA
>NW_022198696.1:47512-63486 GCF_009176525.2 Contarinia nasturtii
TTTCTTCCATTTCGATATTTGCGTCTTGTTTATGTTTTGGATAAGGACTGCTGGGATAAACGCTCTGTATAGCTTTGGCACAGGCTTTATGCTATCTTTTGAAAGAACGTTGGCTATGTTTGCCCATGTATTTGGATTATAAAATTTGAAGTACAAATATGCCATTAAAATTAACATAAGGTATTTATTACGATCGATATAATCAAGACTTTTTTAGACAAATTTACGTTTTGGTCGTTCATCCCTTCAAATTTTAAATCGTATTTGGTTTCCTTTATCAATTGATCTGCTTTTTCTGCCAAACGATTTTTCAAACTTTATCATCTAATTCCATAGTTTTTGGAATGGAATTGTTTATTTTTTTTTTCGAAAAAATGCATCAAATATAATTTCATGTGCCTTTTCATTAAGAGAAAAAATACCATTCGATTCGAATCTGATATTAATTCGTGGCCGTAGGCTTATTTTTCCGGTATTAATTCGACAATATTTTTCAAGTTCCAAGAAATCATTTAAATGAGGCGGTTGAACATATTTATTTCGGAAATCTTCAAATACTGTCATAGGACTTGTTATGGTGACATAAAAAACATTGCTCACGTCTATTGGATTAAAGTAATTTGCATGTGGAATTATTTTAATGTTGCATAGTTGCTGTAAGTTTATGAAATGAGTAACAAATAATTTTATACTTTTTCGAATAAACTTTATTAAATTATAATTAACTCGCCGATTGTCCAGTGACAACTTAGTGATCATGGACGAGATACATTCGCCTTTTATATTATTTTACAAAAGGTGAAAGGACAAAAATGAACTGTAGATGCAGTGAAAGTTAACTGTAAAAGATAGAGAATGCATCTACAGTTAAAAAAAATTAAAATTAAAATTAAAGGAAATGTCTGTGCCTTACAAATCATCTCCTCAAAAATGTGATTTTTCTACCGAATAAAATTAAGGTTGAAAAATTGTAAGAAATGAATCAATCATAAAATATAAACGATTACATCAAAGAAAAAAGAGGCGTTGCTAGTCCCAAAGTTAAATTATTCTTTGAAAATTGTCGATCCGATAAAAAATTATACTAATGTTAAGAAAAAAAAAGATCCAGAAACCCAATTCCGTTGGATTGACCGGTATTTTATCCGGTACGACCCGTGTGTGATTAATCAATTGTTCCAATTGATGTGAGATATTTGCGAAATAGTTATCCGATTCTTCGATAAATAATGTCTTATTGAATAACCTGACGAGACTTTCGAAGATGTTACCGATCGGGATGTAACTTATTTTCTCATCTTCCACTTCAATTGATACATTTTCGAAAATCTGATCATCGATGGTGTACCTTATCTCTTCATTTTCCATCGTACAACCATTATCGATATGTATAAATGTGACATATTCGATATCTTGTAAAATGGGCAAGTTATAGGGAGAAATCGAAAAGATATTTGAATCGATTTTATTAATATATTTGGTCTTATTTACGTTTATGCAACCCCCAAATTCCTCGTTCGACAACAAAACATATTTACTTTGACTTTCACCGATAAACCAATCTGCCAATCCATCTAGAATCCATCCAGAATCCACATCTTTCCATCGTTATTTTTTGGATAAGGTATAATCCGGTAATGATCGTAGATTGTTTATCCACAATGGGTTTGGATAATGAAAAAAAGATAAAAGTATCCACGAATTTGAACAGGTTTTCGCGTGAAATATCGATTGGTAAGCTGGCTTCCTCCCCCACTTTTTTCGAAATATTTGATAAATTTGTTAATAAAATTTCGTCTCCGATTATATCAACAATATTTTCATCTATTTTTCCTTCCAATAATTTTGTTAAACTGCTTAAAAATTGTATATGTCTTGTTAGTACCATATTTACAAAATTATTCGTGTTAGATAAATGCGTGTACATTTCAATCGTCTTTGTAACATTTTTTAATTCCAAAATCTGTTCGTTTAAGCTTATGATCGAATTTCCCAATTTATGGAATACCCGGTTGTGTATTTGTGTGGTTAAATTGGAATTTTTATATGGTCTTCAGTGAATGCTCTATTTTCTCTGTCGTAATTCATCGATTATCCGTTGATCAGTGTTGTCGTTTGATAATCTAAGTTTAATCCATATGTATGCAAGTGCAATGACCGGTAATGATCTCCTCAGTCGATTCGATAGTGTTCGTATTTTTTGTAGTTCGTATTATTATTTATTGTATTATTTATAAGTCTTTCATTGCTTTCAATACATCTATATATAAATACGGTAAGCAAAATCTTCTTTGAGGTACCTTTTTTACTGTGTTACAAATGCTTGACCTAGACAATTGATACCATTGAAAAGGCATACATCAGTGATCGCAATGTGAATGCTGATGCACCAACGACGAACCCAATAGACGATATATTTGGCGGATTGTATGACGAATTGGTGAAATGTATATCATGTGAGACAGTGCGCACATTACAAGCCAATCAGCTATTCACAATTTTAAATTTGCCCATTCCCGACAACGAGGAGACCGAAACAACTTTGAATCAATTATGGGACACATTATTTGAATGGCAAATCAACGAGGAAGATACATTTTTCGAATGCGAAAATTGTAATGACGGATTGAAGGCAGCAGCATATCGGAAGTATGTATTGAAACGAGCCCCTAAAACATTGTGCATCTCATTGGGACGATTCGTTCAAAAGGTCAAGAAAACTAAAAAAGGCAAGAAAACTAAACAGCAGAACTAGAAATTCAAAAAGCTCAAAAGCACATTGAATATCCTGAAATATTAGATCTGCAAAATCCGGCGGGAGCAAAATATAGACTCGGATCGTTTTTGGCACATCAAAGTGAATCAGTAGACCATGGACATTACATGGCGTATTCTCATTTCGAACCAAACAACACTTATCATCAATTCGATGATGCCAAAGTGAAGGAAATCAGCCAGAGTCCTGCATTAGAGAAACAAGCGTACATCCTGATGTATAATGTATGGCATGAACGTATTGAAACCGGATATTGGAATTTATGTCGGAGTTATACGTGTAAATACCATCTTTTTGCACATTCTTACACCTGATTTATGATTTCGTTTGTAATATTCGCCGGCCATTTTGTTCATTCGCTTGCATGTTTGACCGAATGAATGCAAATCTTTCACGCCCAAATATCCGAAAATTTCATCAAAACAATCGATGTTCAATTTGAATATTTTTGGTGGTGATTCGTTGTTTGATGGGGCAATAACGCCAGCACCATCAGCATCTTCAGGGTGCGATAATTTTTGCTTTTTTCGTCGATGATCCATGTTAATGATTGATAACTTTTTTTTTTAAATACTAGTAAATTCTAAGAGAAAAAAAATGGTGTGCTGTAATGAATAAAGCTATTGTAAGTACCGGCCCGTACTAGTTACTAGAATTTTCGTATTAAATTGCTATTTAGTTTTCATATTATTAATATTGAGTTTATTTCTATTTACATAGATTTATCGATGAAGTGATGAAATGAAATGTTTCAAAAATGTGTCATTAAATTAAATCAAAGTACCCGATTGACTTTCATAAAAACATACGGAACTTTTAAAAAATTCCCTGACATAAATTTAGTGATCAATTTGTGATTCTCAAAATGTTGGCAACATTTGAATTTGTGACATAATATATACTTTAAACTTCTACCGAAAACATAAATATTTTACTCATAAAGTCAAATAAGACTTACCTTCTTTTTCGTTGTCGCACTTTTCTACTGCTTCCTCTGGATGATGAATCAAATATGGGAATTTTACTTTGAACGCACAATTAACGATTACTGCTAATATTCTGAAAGTTTGAAGAAATTTCAATACAATTTAGGTTGTCGATGAAGGATGATTTAACCCTCTAATGCATTAATTTTTTTTCAACGTGAGAACTATTTTTCTATGATTACTTTGGTTTAAAATTCCTTAAAAAAATAATCGAAATTCAAAAAGTTGCATAGTTTACTCAAAAAATGCTATTGACAAAATTGGAGAACAATCGAATCCATTGTTTAAACTGCTATAAAATTGCTATAAACGAAGAGAGAGAAATAATTTTTTTTGTCAAATTTCTGTTTTCGCGTACATCTGTGTTTATAATTAACCCTCTAGTGCATAGCCCTGCCTTTAGGCATGGTGTATAAATTATTGTCTAAAATATATAATTTAAAAAAAAAGATTTTATTTATGAATTAAAATACATTCAGTAGGGTTCAGGCTTTCATTTTCCGATCATCATTTCATTTTTCGATCGGATGCTGATACAATTGTATATTTTAAGATGATTACCACTCATTCATGTGATTTTCAGTAAGAACATTAAATATTTCTTTGAAAAAAGTGGTAAAAATTCACATTTTCGGTGATTATTTCGATTATTTCGATTTTTTGTACGGAAAGTGTATCCAAATATTATCGTATCGCAAAATGGATGCAAAATTCGTCTTTCTCGTGCCAAAAAACCCCCCAATACCGATTTTTACAAAAATCGATTAGTCAACATATCATTTTTCAGAATAGCCCAAAATCAAAACTTCGAAAAAAAAATTTGTATGAAGTCATGAGCCAACTAAGAAAAACGGTCATCACCACTGAATTCCTTGGCCTAGAATTAGGTAGGAATGACTAGTCCCGTCTCTGTCGTTTTTTTCAACTAGGACAGTGTAATTACACTTACGTTGTTAAAGGCTATTCACTATAACAATCACTTTTTTTGTTTTCACTCTATTTCGGCTCTTGGCGATACCTGGCTGAGCTGATTCAGCTGGCTGAAAATATCACATTATAATGTCTGTGATGGAAACATGTAAACTGATATGTTTACCTATAAGTTTTTGATTTATATAGTTAAGTATATCTTCAAGCTCATAGCATCCAACTGGCACGATTACAAATTCAGTTTCATTATAACTAGTAAAATCTATTGTTGTTGTTCGACGAACAATGTTCGTAATATTCGGGATCGAATGATATGTCGTGAAATCTAGCAAACCACATGAATAATTATAATTTGGATTGAGATTTATCGGGGGGGGGAAGCGTAGCTGTTAATTCAGAACTTTTCCCATTCAGTGAAACGGTATGCGACGCCATGACTTTTAATACTGATTACTTTTTTTAAAATATCATTACATTTTATACTCCCATCGATAATTCTTCTAAATTGTATGTTGTAAGTTTCAATGTTGCATATGTATGTGGCAACATGTTGCACATTAGAAGAATAAAAATGAACTTATAACAAGGTCGATCGAGTATTTTGATTGTGTTTTTTCGAAATTATATCTTTGACATCAAACTGAGCGACTTTAATCAAAATCGTAGATCGATAAAATAATTGTAAAGTCTAATTTTTGGGTTAGGTATACTATCTCTACTGTTATAATTGAAAATTATCAATTTTTTAAACTATTTTTGTCTTTATTTACAGTTCCTGCACGTGAATACGGAAGTGATGATTCGACGATCTAAGATTCCGATCAAGAAACTGTTGATTTCACTGTAGAAGATGACAACGATGATGCCAACGGTGGTGCCAACGACGTGAATTTAGAGCTAATTCCAATAGTTGACGACATCGGACAGAGACCAAAAAAGACCGATTGTCCCATATGCCTTGAAAACCTTTGGGCAAATCGACCAATGATGCTCCCATGTGGGTATATGCTCTGCAACAATTGCTGTATTCAACATATAACAGCAAGTTAGAAATGTGCTGTATGCAGAAAACAAGTATTGAAACTCAGCGAATGCATTAGACTATACATCGATATCGATATATAGAATTTGCTAGATATTATAGAAATGCGACTGATTACCAACCATTAACATCATCATACTTTTCATTCAAATTTACAGATTTTTATTTTTAAATTTTACATGAGTGCTGTTGTTTCTCACCAAATTTATTGTATTACTTTTTTTAAAAATAAATAAAAAACTGCAAAAGTAATTTTTTTCATTTCACTGATTTTTTATCATCTTTCTAGCATATAGGAGATAGTAGTATGGATATGAGAGTTCATTTTTTTGTGCATGCCAACAAGTAAAAGAAATTTGAAAATGTTGACGCATGCGCATAATTAAATTTGAGCCAGAACTCTCATATCCATACTACTCTTTGCAAATACTATAAAAGCTAGGTGAAAACTCAATTGTAAAATAGAGTAAAATAGAAAATAACGGAGGCCAAAATACTAAGTTGCAATTTATTACAAATACTATTGAGGCTAGGTATTCTACTCAAAATTGTAGAATAGAGTAAGAAGAATAAAATAAAAGAAAAAAGACTTTGTCAAAATTGTTAAAAGAAAAAAGAACGCATTTTCTCGGACTTAGAATAATTTTGGTCACTTATATTTGAAAACTCTGACTTGTACAAAAACGTAGATTAAGGCTACAAACTGGCGCTGCGACAAAAAAAAATCTGGTTCAAAAATTGCTGATTTTTTAAAGAAAATTCTCATCAAAATTATTTTTTGAAATAACTCAATTTTTTGACACACACAAAAATTGACAAAAATACAAATTTTTTCTCAAAGGAAATTCTCATAAAAATTATCCTTCGAAAATAAATCAAACATTTTTACTCAATGTTTGAATTTATTTTATTTTCGGACTTATTCGATTTTTCCAAACAAAAAAAAAACACAAATTTTAGACCAAAAAATTACCCACTGTGTGGTCAAGTGGGACATCTCAAAAACAGCAGGAAGTCCACCCAAGTAAACCAAAAAAGCAAAATTCAACTAAACGCAACAGAGAAGAAAGAGGAACGAAGCGAAAAGCCAACAAAAACCAAAAGAGTCAACAAAAAATCAGCAAGGATCAACAATAGAACAGAAAATAAGCTGCAACCAAACAAAAAATTAACAGCCAACAACCGAGCCATAAATTTGCACCACCCAAAATCACCACTCACCGAATCAACTGACCATCAATAATTTTAAGCTACAGAAAAAATATCTAAATAAGAAACAAGTAAGTGAGTTCTTGATCATATTCATAGTATAGGCACACAAATCAAAACACAGAAAGTCAAAATTACAAAGACTGTGTATGAATTTTCTTCCCAAATTACATGACGTTAGTAGTGTAGACAAGGTGTTTTATAGAACACTAGTTCCACTTTCGTCCGTTGTCGTTGGTGGCGGCGCCACCGTCGCTTGGTTAACAAATTCAGGTAGAAATATATGGAAATATTCAGACAATATATTGAATTAACTGGTCAGTTGAGCTGACAGTACGTTAGCCAGCTAAATTGGCTAAAACAATAGACGTTATTGTTGTAATGATGAATCACTTTTCTTGTTTTAATAGAAGTGATTGTTCATTATAACAATTGTGTTGTGTCTGGAAATATTGTTGGCGCACATTTTGAAAATTTTGCGAAAAAATGTTCTATTCTTATTACATTTGTCTTGTGGTGTGCTAGCGCAGGTAGAAATATGCGGAAATATTGATGGCGCACATTTTGAAAATTTTGCGAAAATTGCGAATAAAAAGGAGTTAACCATTAACGGAAAGCATCAGTCTGGAATCAGTTCGACTACCATTGTTTTATTCAATCATCCAATCATAAATTTTTTTAATAAATATAATGGCTACACCATGTAAAGAAATTGAAGTACCATTTCAAAGTGAAGAAATTGAAGTACCATTTCAAAGTAAAGAAATACAAGTATCAATTCTAAGTGAAAATAAATTTGGAGACATACCAGCACCACGAAAAGAAATTCGTGTACCACGAAAGGAAATGCGTGCACCCCGAAAAGAACCGCGTGCAACATACAATGTGATCGCAGCTAAAAAGGTACCCCGCAAGTCCATACCAACTAAAAAAACTCCGAAGCGTACCACTAAAACACGCGGGGGGAAAATACCCATCGGTCTTAAAGTAAAAAGAACAACACCCGAAGAATTGAAAAAAATCTGCGGTGCCAATGATTGCTTGTACCACATCGAGAAACCAAACACGGTTTGTTTGATACACGAAAGTGACACACCATGTGCTCACCGTCAAAAATACATGAATATATGATTCGATTTATCAAAAAACCATCACCATCAATAAATAACAAAAAAAAAAGAAAAAAACGAAGTATTAATAATTATTATTATAACAATAAATTTTTATTTATATTTCAAAATCTGTGTTTTTTTTATTTTCTTTTAATAAATCGCTTTTTCTTCCTTTTCCAGTACGAAAATATAGAAATAAATCACGTCCATCAGTAAATGGGTTTTTATTCTTTTTTATGAAGCAATTGATCATCTGGGTCCAGGAATAGAAAGAACATCGAGAGTCCACATTGTAATTTTCAGCATGACTCCCGTCTATCATCGTTGGTTTTAAAATGGCATACAGTTCCTTGACAACCTTTGACCGTTCCACAGCATTGGGATTGAAATGAATCGCTAAATATTTATGTGTTTTTTTATTAAATTGAAAAAATATTTCCATGTCGTGTTTTCGTGTGCCGATATTAACAATCAAAGTGAATTCACTATAACCTTTCGTATTGAAAAACTTGTTGATATGCTCCTTAACAGCACCAGCGGTTATGCAGCGACCATTTTCGTCTTCTTTGGGGTTTTTTTTTCACAACAATACCACGATAAAAGGCTGCTTTTAATCTAGTGTTTATAAAAAACGTACTTTGTTTTGGACGGTCTGGTGATTATGGCGCTCACACCATTCATTTTTTTGAACTGTTCAATAACATATTCGGATGATTCAACCCAGCTCTCACTTGTTGATTTTTCCAAAACATCACTTTTAATGGACATGTTTATATTTTTTGAAAAAATCTTGATGTTTTCACGATGAAGTTTAAATGTAAACTGATAAGTAAAATGTGACAAATCCAAATACAAACTGATTTACAAAATTTTGAAATTTTCGTTTTATGTGACAAATGGATCGCACATGTTTCAAGTTGACTTTGGATGAAAACCCATATGGTCATATATAAGTTGAGGTACTTGAAAAGTCATAAAATCAAAAGGACGTCGTGCATAGTTAACATTGACATGCATTTTAGTTTTAGTTTTGTCTTACTAACATATAGACCACTTTTTAAACGTTCATTTTTTCAAACATCTGAAAATAAAAATGGGGCGTCGCTATTTGCGCTTTACAAGTGAACAAATCAGTGGGAAACCATATTTGGTTGTAAAAATGGTCAACATGATATTTTTTTAAATATCGCAGTAATTGGAAGAAATCCGGAAAATAATGGATATTTGGTTGCTCAAAATAGTTGTATTAATATTACAAGAGGCACCTATACCCGTCCAAATATTTCATGTATTTGTGGAGGTCATCTGGGGTACCTACTTCCTGATGGAGAAACTTGTTGTATAACATTGTGCAACATAAAAAACGTACAAGACGAGGAAATAACTTCAACTACATTAGACTTGTGAATCAGGAGAAATAATAATATCGTTTTATTGAAGATAATTAAAATAAAAATAAAAAAATACATTTTTTTAAATTAAAAAATGAGTAATGTTTAATGAACAATTGTTACATTTTTTTTTCAATAAAACTGAACTTTCTACATTTAGTGTTTTTTTTTTATTATTATTATTCAATATTCTTTTTTTCTAAAAGTTTGCACAGTGAGAAAATATCAGCCGACGCTATACGCAAAACCGACTGGTACGTGCGCTCATACGTTTTTACATCTTTTACATCTATTACCATACGATTTTTCGACTGTGCGAAGATACGCAGAAAGAGTAACGAATCAGTCGAAAAATCGTATGGTCACTAGATATAAAAAATGTAAAAACGTATGAGCGCACGTACCAGTCGGTTTTGCGTATAGCGTCGGCTGATATTTTCTTACTGTGTATTATCACTTAATATCATCACGCAAAATGTATAGATCAAGAGTTATGTGTCTAGGTGGCGTTACTGTTTGATATATCAATGTTTGTTTCAGAATAAGAAATAAATAAATATTTTTGATCTTCGCCTTTGATATTTAAATTTTTTTAACAAAGACATATATAATTTCCACAAAAGTGGTTGTGAAGCATTCAACATAGTGAACATTAAAACAATATAGGAATTTTCTGTGATTTTTGATTAGCTAATAACTTTCAGTCAATAAATAAATGTTAAATTAGACTTAATTTTAAAGTGGAATTTGCACTCGTTAATAAAAGGCCTTATTTAAACATTTTTTTGTGAATTGTCATTCAATTTTCATTTTCAATGTCAATAAACTCCTCTCCATCTTCAACAACAACAAGCTCCTCTACTTCAGCACCATCAGCTTCGCTATGCTCTTGAATCTCAAGACATTCTTCAATGACCAATGCTTCCCCTCGGTTATATTGACCAACATGCCCTTTCAAGTGTTTGGTTGCATTACTGTCCATCCAATATTTTTTGTGAAGAACAGGAATCTTCTTCGGGCAGAATGGGCACACGAAGACACATTTGATAATTCTTTGATTGTTTTCTGTCGTACTTCTGAAATCAACGATGTTCGTTTCCGAAAAAGTGAATGAAGGAATGTCTACTCCAAGCTTAACCATATAAGCCATTAAATGTCCAATCAATGTAACTTTTAGCTGGTCATCACGAAGCCCGATCATGGTATAGGATTTCCTATATAAACCTTGTAACTAACAACACCTCTAATGTGTATTCCGAGTACTAATCGACGTTTGTAATTTAATATTTTTGAATATTGTGTACAGAAAATCTCAAAAAATTAAAAAAATAAAAGATTTTTTATTTTCAAAAATGTAAAAAATTAAAATCTATTTATTTCTACTGTTTTAATAATTATTTAATCGGTTTATCACGATTGTGACACAAAAGTGAGGTTATGTCAACCAATTCATTTTAATTAATTTGATATTTTTGAATATTTTGGACAGAAAATCTCACAAAATTAAAAAAACAAAAGATTTTTTATTTTCAAAAATGTAAAAAATTAAAATCTATTTATTTCTGTTTTATTTTAACAGTTTAACGCAGTTTAATCGATTCATTATGATTTTGCCAAACCGTGACGGCCATATTGTCACAAACGTCAATTAGTACTCGGAATACGCATTAGAGGTGTTGTTAGCTACGGGCATGATCAGGCTTCGGGTCATCAGTTTTCGGTTGCTTTGGCTTTGATGATTTTTGGCGTTTTGGTTGATTTCCCGAAGATTCTTTCATTCGAGCAATGGTGTCGGGCATACTCAAAATCATTTCTTTGTGACATGGCAAAAAACTGAAAGCGATTTATTTTTTGTACGTTTAGGTGTAGCAACATTTCACATACTCCAACAATTCGCGATGTTTATTGATGTGGTCCTCTATCTTCGACAGTGCTCTCTCGTTAATCATCTTTATTCCGATCAACTTATTGTACCCACACGCCAAAAGCAATTTTTTAATGCACGCTGGATACTTGTCACCACCATTGAATGCCTCAAGATCTGAGAAGGCCTTGGAGTTCAATTTCGACTAAAAATGATGGCGTCGGAAGATCTTTAAATATTGGCTCTGTTTCCAAGTATTTTCGAATTTTTTTTGGTTTCATTTGATATTGCATGCGTAATTCAGCTATTTTATCTTTAATAATTACTTTTAATTTTGATCTGTGTTCAATATTCGAGTGGTCATGCACAAATGTTGTATATTCACATTTGAAATCAGTTGTCGTCTCATTTTCAAATACCTTTACACGCACAGGACATTTCAGAGACAATCGCTTGGGTAATCATTACAGCGAAAGTAGATCCAAGTTCCACCGTCTATGTCATTATGATAATGTTGCGCTACATCCTTGTCTGCTAAATATATTTCAAGTTCCTTCCGCGAATTAAAACTTGGCAATTGTATCCACGATAATTTTTTCGTTGATTTTACTTCATCTGAAAAAATACAAAACCAAATTAAAACAAATGAATTGACTTGAATTTTCAATTGAAATACATCGCTTCGATGGATTCGGAACTTATCGCTGCGATAGATTTTGACGAACAAAGTCACATTTCGAACTGCAATTAATTTACCTGAAATTATCGCGTTGATATCTTCATTTTTCAACTCATTTTCTTCTTCATGTGTCAATTCAGACGATATAATCGCTTCTGATGTCCCGTTTTCAATATTTAGATCGGCCGATTGTTCGTAATTGTGATATTCAATATGAATGACATCCTGAGTTAGTTGAAAAGATGATTCAGTCGATGCACCTGACTCTGCAAAATGAAAAAAAAATATTTGTGTAATTTGTGAATAGAATATGTCTCACCATTATTATTCAGTGGTAAATTGCTTTGATTTATAGCTCCTGTCTCTGGATCACTTGGAAGATAGTCCGCATCTTTGATACTGTTGTCATTATCTTCGTCACTTGTTGCAAGTTCATCGAGGTCGATTTCTTGGCTACAGCGATATTATTTTTGTTCAATTTTACGAGTACGGTGAATATAATTCGATATTGATGGTTCTGCAACATCAACCGATTTTTCATTATTATTTTCATCATGTTCCAAATGTTGCCTTTTGTTCGAAGGTTTTTCTTCACCAGAATTGTTTCTTTTTGGCACTATTAAGCAAATATATTTAATAGTCATATAGATATTTTATTTGCTTGTACAATAATACTTACTTTTTCTTGCTGAGTCCGTTTGTCTCCACAGTCAAAGTGATTGTGATGACCTTATAAGGTGAGGTGTTGTACAAAAATGAATAACGGTTGATGCATAAGAAACGTGGAATGCTTTGATTGGTTCACACAATATCACCTTATGCATAAAAAACTTAACGAAAATCAAATGCCAACGTGGCAATACCTCATTGGTTCAAAAAATGTTTGATTGTATTTAGCATAAATTGATGCACTGACACTATGACACATACACGATTTGTTCACGTCATATTGGTCACATTATTTTATCTCAATTTTCTTAAAGTAAACACACGCACGTTAGTGAAACAAAAGATGAACAGAGATGAACAGAGTTTTAAAGACGTAGTCTTGGCACTTACACACATTTAAGCAAAATGTATATATAAAATTGTTTGGCAAGTGTTTCGCATCAACCGATTTTCCGAGAATCGGAATCGCAAGAATTTCTTATTTTGATTCGAGAGAGTGATTCGTTTCATTTCCTTTTTTTACTTCTCATTCATTTTCAACACACTGTACATAATAATAAAAGAGGAATTGTCAAAACTCCCCAACATTTATGTGTGCGTGAACATATTATGTTTTTATACGAATGAATATATTATTTTATAAAGGTTGACATATAACCAACTTCATGCTAGTGCTATGAATTAAATTTTGTGAATTGATGGAAATTGTGAAAATTAAACAATAAGTAAATGTTTATTAAAATATTGTTAGTACAAAAAATGTTTAAAAATTTATTTTATTCTAAACAGATTAAAAAATTCCAAAATAATTAGTTCATTTTTCGAAATGTCATAAAATTTTCAAACATTATTTTCATTCCGAATCTACTAGTAGCATGAAGTTGGTTATGAATGGTTCGGTCGAACAGCTGTTTTTTGACATTTTGTTTTGTTTGTGTGTGAGGGGACTTTATAAAGGCATTTGTTATTACCTCTTTACATAAATAATATTTAGGTCAAATTTGTCGTTTAAAAAACTAACCCCATATCATGCCGGACAAATGATCGAACAGAGTTACCTGGGAAAAAATACGGGATTCACAAAAGGATTCAATGAAATGAAGATAATTTTAAACGAAATCGCAGTCGAAAAAAGAAAGAAGATTGATAAACGTCCACTAGTCCAACGATTAATAGTGAAATGTTTAAGTGTAAAAGATATCCAAAAAATCAAATTGAGTCTCAAAGTAGAAGGCAAATCGAAGAAAAAACTTCGAAATGGCCGTTGCTACTAAAAAGCCATTTGCAATATGCGCAACAAAATGAATATGAGTCAGTTGGAAAATTCAGTTCAAAATAGCGAAAAAAACAAACAACAAACAATTTTTTTAATGCCGCCTGAGCTAATTCGTTCAACGTTTTTTTTATATTTTTGAGTAAATGCTTTGCTCAGCTTGTCAGCAGCCAAGATAAGGCAGACTGGAAAAATTGTTTGTTGTAAACCCTTACATAAACTCTGCGATGAAATCCGTACAAATTGAACATAGCGATGAGTTTCAAGTCCGACTCAAACTTATCGCCATGTCATGTGGAAAAATTCTTTTAACACATTGGCGATAAGTTAAACTTATTAAGTTTGAGATGCATTTAAAAAATCATGTCAACAATCGTTTCAAACTCATCGCTATGTTCAATTTGGCGATGAGTTTCAAGTCAGACTCAAACTTATCGCCATGCCATGTGGAAAAATTTCATTTCGATCCGATGAGCGTTCCAAACAAAGGAAGTACGATCAAACTCAAACACGCAAACAAAGTAAAAGTGATCGCCTTGTAAAGTCACGCAAAAATGAATAATTTCGATCACGTGAACTTTTTAAACAAAAAAAATACGCTCAAACTCAAACAAGTAAACAAAAGAAAAGTGATCGCCTGGCAAAATTGTGGGGAAATGAATCATTTCGATTACGTGAACGTCAATTACAACGAAAATTCGACAAAACACCAAAGCGAAAGCAAGCTAAATCGAAGAGAATGTCGCTGCTTCGTTTGAATAATTTCAAACGCATGATGAAGAACGCTGCAACTAGACGCAGAATGCAAATTCGACGTTTGGCACAAGATAGACAGTCTCGTTTGTATATGCGTCGTATAAGAAAATCAACAGAATATCAAATCGAAGAGAATCGATTAAGAAAAAAGTCAAAAATGATTAGAAGAAAGCAAAATTTCATGCGAAACATTTTTCAAAAGAAAAAAGGAAATGCAGATGCAATCAAAGCGATTCTTTCCTGTCGAATTCAATACCGAGATGAATTGAAGATGAAAATTTCAAATGAAAAATAATGGTTCTAATCCGCAGAAAGCAAAGGCAACTGTTTACCTCAATTTCATTAAAGAGCGTGAAGAAGTGCCGTGTTACGTGTGTCTTAGCTGCGAAGGTCTTTTCTTCCACCATTCTGTCTTAAAAGCCGATCAAGGGGAAAAAGATGCTTTGACATACGAAAATACAAAATTTCCTTCAGATTTCATTTGGCCAACCGCCAAAAATGTCAAACTTGTGACTAAGTGTGCGTGCACATTCAAAATACAAGCATTGTGTGCGACGCACATTGAATGTGAGTGTGCACACTACTGTATGCGCAGTGCACTGACAGAGTGAAATTTACAGCCATGTTGCCAAACGTGCCGTCGACATGATAGAAATGGAAAAATTCCACCTTTAAAAGTTACAAACGGTCTTATATTCCCAGAAATTCCAGACTTTTTGGCAAATCTAACACGCCTCGAAGAGCGCTTGGTGTCACCAATTGTGCCATTTATGCACATTCGAGACCTTATGCCATTTGCATTGAATCCACAACTTGGAATCAAGGGAAGTGTCGTTAATATTCCCGTCAGTGTCCCAGAAATGATTGAAACGCTTCCAAGATCATCAAATGACATGCAAACGATTCAACCTAAATTCAAATGAAATTTGGAGCACCATTCGCATTATATGTACGAAACTAGTTTCATCAATCCATCGGCCGTTGCTAAATCGGCTTACACTCTCCAGCAAGTCACTTTCGAGTATCTTATTGAAACCTATACCATTTTTTGTGCATAATTTGTGCGAATTTGTGCACAAAAAAATGGTATAGGTTTCAATAAGATACTCAAAAGTGACTTGCTGGAGAGTGTAAGCCAAATCGGCTAAATCTGCATCATGGCTATCCAAACAAGAACTCTACTTGCCCTACAAAATTCAATGGGACGAGCAATTTATCGAAGATAATGTTAATAATACTGAACCGCAAAGAGTAATCATCGAGGCAGCAGATGAGTTTGAGTTTGAA
>NW_022198697.1:0-6252 GCF_009176525.2 Contarinia nasturtii
TTGAAGGGTAGATTTCCACGACTCGTCCCAGTTTCCATCGACTTGGCGGCATGTTGTCTTCTCTTACCACCACGAGGTCGTTCGTTTGTAGATTACGTTTCCTCATTGTCCATTTCGTGCGATCGATGAGTGTAGTTAAGTATTCCTGACTCCAACGACGCCATATATCCTGATGCATTGCTTGAATCATTTCCCAGCGTTTTAAACGGTTCATTTTCTCGTGATCATAGTTTTGAGGTTCCATGAAAGTAATGAGGCTTTCTCCCACAAGAAAGTGCGCTGGTGTCAACGGCGTTAAATCATTTGGATCGTCGGTGAGGGGTGTGAGTGGACGAGAATTTACACACGCCTCCACCTGAGAAAGTAAAGTTGAATACTCCTCGAATGTTAAATTTTGCGTTCCTATTACGCGAACCAAATGCTTTTTTATGCTTTTAACGCCGGCTTCCCAAATGCCTCCCCATGATGGTGCATTCGGTGCGATGAATTTCCATTTAAAGTTGAATTTTTCTCGAATCACTCCTTCAGACCATTCCTGCTGTTTCTGAACAATTTGTTGAATGAAGCGATCGGCTCCAATAAAATTGGTCCCCCTGTCGGACCAGAGCTCCTCCAATGTTCCGCGCAGAGCGATCAGTCTTCGGAGTGCTTGCATGAATTTTTCACTACTTGCATCGCTAACGAGTTGCAAATGGATTGCTCGGGTTGCCAAGCAGACAAACAAGCATACGTAGCCCTTTGTGATTTGCGGGTTTCTTCCGGTTCTTGAGGCAACCCCCACTGGCCCCATATAATCGACACCGCATCGTTTGAAGGGTCGTGCTGGTGTTGTCCGGACGTGGGGTAACGTTGCCATCAGTTGTTGGGCTGTCTTAAGTTGATGACGAAAGCATTGTGGGCATGCATTAATTACAGATTTAGCCAATCGGCGGCCTGTGAATATCCAAAAACGCTGGCGTAATACCTGCAACATCTGTTGTGCTCCGCCATGCAGTGTTTTGTTGTGGATTTCACGTAACATCAATTTTGCCAAATTCCCCTCTGGCGAGATGAGGATGGGAAATTTCTCATCGTGAGTTAAATTGTCGCTCGTTGCTCGGCCAAAGAGTCGCAGCAGTCCCGTATGTTGATCGAACCAAATTTTACAATTTTGGTCGATTTGTTCCGGTGGGTCCCCCCGTTGAAGCTCCTTCTTGTAGTGTTGCTGTTGATCCATTTTTATGGCAAGAAGAGTGGCTTGGTCTCTTTCGTCCCTGGTGAGTGGGCCGGACTTTAGTCCCTTTTTGGATTTGAAATTTCCGATTGCGCGTTGCACATAGGCCAAGGTGTTGATAAGTTTGTTTATGTTGCTGAATGCCAATAATATTGGGATTGGTTCACCCCTTTTCGGATGTTTATACCATGGACCAATTTTTAAGTTAAAAAGATTTGTTTTTTGTACCACCAAAGTATTAACATTCTTTATCTCTTTTTCAACTTCGTCGGTGTTTGACTTCGTTTTTCCCTGTTTCGGCCAAGTCTCCGGTCCGGTTTTCAGCCACTTTGGTCCAGACCACCAGAGAGGATTATCTTTTAGTTTCTCGGCCGACAGTCCGCGTGATGCCAAGTCGGCGGGGTTCTCCGGCCCCGGTGTCCATCTCCATTCGTCGTTTGTCGTCTCATGTTGAATATAGGCCACTCTGTTGGCGACGAAGGTTTTTAAAGTGGATGGTTCCTTGGCAATCCATTGTAGTGCAACTTCTGAGTCCGACAGAGAATACACTTCCTTAGCGGAAGTTCCAACTCGGTGCGTACTCTTTTCATCAGTTTTGCGAGTAGATGAGCACCACATAATTCCAAACGCGGAATTGTTAATTGTTTTAAAGGTGCAACACGGGTTTTACTTTGTAGAAGTGATATAGTTATTGCGGTTGCCGTTATTGTCCGGAGATATATGAGCGCGCCATATGCTATACCACTGGCGTCACAAAATCCGTGTAATTCTGCTACCGCATCTTTCGTTGTTCCCAACCAACGTGGTATGGATATTTGTTGAATATGGCTCATGTCCTTGAGCAAAGTGAGCCACTGTTGTTCGATGACATCGGGAATTGGATCGTCCCAATCTATTTTGGCTTTCCAGATTTGTTGGATGAGAGTTTTTGCGAGAATGATGACCGGAGCGATGAATCCATTCGGATCATATAAGGTGCCAATTCGCGACAAGACCTTTCGTTTCGTCCAGGTGGCTTCCTGTTGAATTGGTTTAAATTTAAAGGTGAAAACGTCTCTTTTTGGGCTCCATTTCAATCCCAAGACTGACTTCATATCGGGCTCGGTGAAGTCAATCTCCTTGGGTTCGCCTTTGATTAACGCATTAAGTTTTCGACTATTGGTGGTCCATTTGGTCAACTCAAATTTTCCATGTGCCAATAATTTCCTTAACTGGTCGTGAAGTTCCTTTGCTTCTTCCATTGTGTCGGCTCCCGTTGCCAAATCATCCATGTAAAATGAGGAGAGAGTTGTTGCCGCTGCGAGTGGATATCTCTTCCCGTAGTCTTTTGCGATTTGTTGCAATGTCCTTACTGCTAAATGTGGTGCACTGGTGTGACCGAATGCGATGCGATTTATTACGTAAACGTGGATCGGATCCTCTTCGTTGTATCTCCATATGATTTTTTGGTACTGTTTGTGGTTGTCATGAATTTCTATTTGACAGTACATTTGCGCAATATCCGCCGTCATCGCGATTGCATATTTTCTAAAACGCATGAGAATTGTGGAGAGATCATCCTGCAACCTCTCTCCAGTGAGTTGACAATCGTTGAGAGAAATACCACTGCTTGTTGAGTTGGAGCAATTGAAAACTATTCTAAATTTTTCCGAGGAAACTACCCCATGATGTGGCACATAGTAACCGCTTTCATTTTCTTCTTTGATTCGTGTCATATATTGCTCAAAATTTCTCATGAAGGCGTGATAATGTTCTTTGAATTGAGGATTCCGTTTGAATTTTCGTTCCGTTGCGAAGAACTGTTGTATCGCGTTGCGTTTGGATCGGCCCAATTTCTCCAATTTGTCGTTAAATGGAAAATGAACGATATATCTTCCGTCGTCTGCTCTTATCGTTGTTTTTGCGAAAATTTCCTCGCACATTTTCTCTTCTGGCGTTTGATGCTTTACTTCGGGTATTTCCTCTATCTCTCAAAACCTTGTGAGAATTGCACTGGTCCTTTCATTGTGGATTTGGTCCCTAATCGTGGCTAAGCAATTGGCAGCTTTTTCCGTGACTGGTTGTGCTTCAGCTTGAAATACGATGTAACCCAACTTAGTTCGTTGAGCTATTGTAAGCCGGTCGTGGCTATGAGTAATTTGTGGTAACGCAATGTTGACCCAAAGTTGAACACCGAGAAGTGCATCGATTCGCGCCGGTGTGCCGAATTTCGGATCGGCCAATTTTAATCCATCGAATTCTGTAAATTGAGTTTGATCTACTTTGTGAGTTGGTAGATTACAAATTACCTTGGAAACGATGTAAAACTCCGCTTTTATTTCTTCTGAAGTTTCCGGCAGTTGAATTTGTAAAATCACTTTGCTCGTTGGGGATTTCACAATGGTGTTTTGAACGGATGACATTTGCAAGTATGTTTGTTGCGGCCGAATTCCCAGTTTGCGGACGGCTTCGGTTGTGATCAAGTTAACTTGTGATCCGTGGTCGCATAGAACGCGAATATTGTTGCACCATGGATTTCCATTGAGCACAGTCACAACTGCAGTGCCCAATGTATTAAATTTTTTGCGTGTAGTTAGTCATTCGCAATCCCAGTCGGTGTCGCTGTTCACGGCTGCTGCTGCCGCTGATACGACTGGTTTTTCCTCTGTCGGTGCTTCGGTGGCGGCTCTTTTTTCCTGCGTTTTGGCCCTTGCGTCCCTTTCTCGTTGATAACACAATGCGGTGTTATGATCCTTTGTGCAGACGGGACAAGCACCAAATTTACAGTCGGTCGGATTTTGGTGTTTGCGTAGGCAGCGAATACATAGTCGTAAGTCCTTTATCCGCTTGATTCTCTCCTTCACGGCTAAGTTGAGGAATTTTGGGCATTTAAACAGCGGATGATTTGCCTTACATATCGGGCAATTGTTCTCGGTCAGTGCCATTACTCTTACTTTCTCATGATTGGGTCGCTTTGCTCGGCCTTTTTGACGATCGTTCTGGTTAAACGATGGACGCATTCTCTCTGCTTCGGAAGGAATACACTCGGCCGCTTCAACCTCAAGGAATTCGAGCAATTCGCTTAACGGAACGCTTTGTCGCAGTTTAACTTGATCCATCCATTTGCGCAATGTAACTCGATCCAGTCTCGATTTTAACGTGAATTTTATCCATGTGTCCCAGGTCCCGACTTCAACGCCCAAAGTCGGAAGAACGCGAAGCATTTGATTGGCACGATTTACCATACTGATTAATTGGACGGCACTGGGCGTGGTCATGTAGGGCAATTTTTGGAATTGCAAGAGATATTCATCGATAATTTGATCTGGACGGTTGTATCTCTTCATCAACACGAACCATGCCGCGTCATAGTCTGCGCTGGACAATTTGAAGCCATTTATTGCTTCCAGCGCCAGACCTTTCAGGTGGTTCTTCAACTGATAGAACTTTGTTACGGAAGTTAATTTTGGATTGTTGTGAACTAAATCCGTGTACTGGTCTCGAAAGGCGATCCATTGCGTCAGATCGCCATCGAATGTTGGCAACTGAATTTTCTCTAGTTTCAGCTCGAGGGTCGGAGTTTGTTGTAGTATTTGCGGAGGTTTTACCCGTGGCGCTCCCACCAAACAATCATCAAATTGTGGTGTTTGTTCCTCTTCCTCGGCCTTTTTTTCGATTAATAACTCGTTAAATTGATCGGTGATAGCCGTAAGGAGATTGGTGGTTTCAGTTGTTTCTCGAGCCGTTTTGAAATGTTCGGTGAGTCTTTTTAGTAGAGCGTTTAAGACTTCGGCTTGATCACCGCTTGCCTCCACTTTTGGAGCCACAAATTGCTCGTTTGTTGCGGCCACTATGGGCGGCGCGTAGACTGCTCCCACTTGCACATCGTCTTCTTTCGATTCGTCCTTCTGAGGCTCCTCCTTTTTTGGCTCCTCCTTCTCTTCTTTTGCCATTGCGGCCATCTTAGCTTGCAGCTCCGTTAACCGTTGATCGCATAAATTAGTCAATTCATTTTCGAGATTGGCTACATGTTTATCCGGTTTCTGTTGCAGTTTTTGATACTCCTTCGCAGTTTTCTGGACACTGTCCTTTTCTTTATGGAATTTGAGTTGTAGTTCCGTTACTCCCTGGAGAGTCCGAGCCTTATCGATTTCTGGCTCAAGAGCGACGATTCTCTTTTCGATTTTCCTCAGTGCCTCCATTGTCGTAGATCAGAGTTTGGCGAAGCGAAAGGGTTCTGCACGAACGTTTGTGGCGCAAATGGGTTAAATGTTACTGGAGCAGGAGCGTATGGGTTTGGAATGTATGCTGGTGGATGCAGTTGATTCAATGTCGTTGTCGTGGCGTACTGGTTGTACGCATATACAGGTTGATTAAATTGATTGGAATTTGCGGATGGATTGTATGCGTATGGGTGTCGATATCTTAATGTATGAATTTGTTGTTCGAATATCGGTCGTTGAAAGAAATTCCGTTCTCTTTCCTGTTGCACCTGCTGTTCCCGTATTCGATAGTCCACGAGTACTGGGTTACCATACAATGGGTCGTAACGATATCCGCTGATGTTTCCGGAAAACCGTTCCGCTGGTGGAATGTTTTGATTCCAAAACTCAAATGCAGCGAGTTGAGCACTGTCGTGTGCTTTCACTTGCGCCTGATGGTATGCTTCCGTGTTGAAAGCCCCTCGGTTGCTTTGAGGCTCTATTTTGCCTAATTGTTGGCGCGAGTAGAAAATTTGAACTTACTTTCTTCGATGGATATACCTGTCCAAAGCGTCGGCTGCTATTGGTCGAATGATTACTTTCTTTCTTTGACAGGCGTGGTTTGTTGATTGATTGATAAAGTGTTTATTGCATAAGAGACAGACACGCACCGTTACGTTCTTTACTTTTATGCTTTTAAAGCGAGCACTTGGAACTAGTATTTTCGCCAGTTTGATATTCACTTTAAATTACTTTAGTAGATTTTTAAACACTTGTTTTTTAAAAAGAATTCCTACTGAATTTGCACGGAATTTTAACAATTTCTTTCCACTTTGTTTTGACGTGAAAAGTACAAAA